>NW_022103917.1:2982298-3007469 GCF_000313985.2 Echinops telfairi | reverse complement strand
TCTCTCTCTCTCTCTCTCTCTCTCTCTCTCTCTCTCTCTCTCACACACTTTCTTTCTTTCTCTCTCTCTCTCAAGAAGTTAGCTGATAAAATCAGATATTGAGTTAGTAAGACATTGGTAGGGTGTTAGGCATTAACCAACCAGATAATTTTTCTCTGCTTTTCTGTTCCTGTAGTTCTGCTGCATTTGTTTGGATGTGTCTGGTCCTGGGTCTTCCTCATAATTTTGCTATTGTTGCAGTCACTGTGATAATCCATCTTGTCTCTCTCTCTCTCTCTCTCTCTCTCTCTCTCTCTCTCTCTCTCTCAGAGTCTCTCTCTCTCTCTCTCTCTCTCTCTCTCTCTCTCCCTTCTACTTTACCAAGATGTCCTTTTCCAGAGATTAGTTCCTCCTGATAACATATCCAAATTAAGCGAGATGAAGTTATGCTGTCCTTACTTCTAGGGAGCATACTGGATTTGCTTCTTCCAGGAGACTTTTGCTCATTCTTCTGGAATTCCATGCTTTATTCTGGATTCATCTCCTACACCATACATAAAAAGCATCAGTTTTTCTTTGGTCTTCCTTGTTCACTGTCCAGCTTTTGTATGCATATGTGGCAATTGAACAAACCATGACTTGGGGATGTGGGTCTGGTTCAGCTTAGGCTTCAAAGTGGCTCATCATGTAGAAATGGAAATCTTCCTCACAGATAAAGATGAATTCTGTAACAATGAAGTATAAATAGAAACCTTTCCATGGCCCTGTGGTCAGCCAATGGTCTTCATTTTGGATCAGCAAGGACGAGCTGACTCTTTGCCTTTGGGTTTGTGGACCACCCAGCATAATCCTGTTTCCCATTACTACCTGTTCCCTTTTCATTTTTCCATGCTCTGCTCTTCACTGACTCTACTCTGTTTTTCTGAGCATACCAGACACACACCTGTCTTAGCACCTGCCTCACCTACTTGATTAATGTTCATTTGATGAATAGCCACTTTACTCCTTTCTTCATTTATTTTATGGCTTATCTTTGTTCATATGTTCCCTTCTTGGTGAAGAATACTCTAAACACCCAATTGACAGTTGTGTGAACTATAATCCCTAACCCCATCTCTGTATTTCTGATTCTTCTTATCTTGGGCATGAATCATTTGTAATCACATTGTAACTTTTCATAGAATATGAGCAGACTTCAAAAAGTTTGTGGGAAAAAATTCTATTATCTTTTAATTCCATTTTCCATAAACTTTTTGTAGGCCCCTTGTATCCTTATTGTGGACACTGTCTAGCTTTTTTCACTATAATGAAAACCAAATATTGACAATTGTGTTAATTCTGTAACCCTGGTACCTAGAACCGTACTCAAAAATGTATAATTGTTTTAAATCAATTAACTATATTTTAAATAAGAACTTTTTTCAGTAGATGATGAAAGGTCATAAGATATGCTTAAATATTTGCCCACAGTATGAAACAATTATATATGTAATATGTAAATTAATGTATATTACTCAAATTGATATCTTCTTGATATATTACTCAAATAATATCTATTTCAATTAACAACCAATAACACACCACTGCTTTATGGTGTGAAAGGGTAGTAAGATGAGGTTTGACTTTTATTAAAGCCTTTTGTTTATCCTGGAGGTCGAAGTATTTCCTCATATATTGTAATTGTCTTCTATTACCAGTTATCACAAGTACTATTTGTTTTATATATTAGTTGTCTTTCCTGATGTTAGAAAAGGTTAAAACTTGACTTCTGCTAGAGTCTCCCATATCCTTATAAACAAATAATAAAAAATATTCTCTCCTCAGATACACTTAGTCATCGTTCTTGAGTGATGGCTCTTCTATGCCATAAATACATTCCCCACGTCTTGCTTAGGGCAGCCCTCTCTCTCTCAGTCCCCTGCTATCATTTAAGGTGGCTGACTTAAGTCAGAGGACACACAACTGCAGACTTAATGGCATGCAAACTCCCTTTATGTTTTCACTATCTTGTACAAAAGACTTCTTATGTTTGAAGAAAGGTAGAAAATGAATGCTGGAAGGTCAAACAAAAAAAATCAATTCCCACTGTCTCTAAGGAGAAGAGTAAATCTGAAACACAAATGTTCATTCAGGTTTTCTAGCCCCAAGAGAGCACATGAAGGGAGTCACAGGCTGTTACTCCCAGAGATAGCAATCCCACAGAGTGAGGAATTCAGGAGGACCCAATTGATGAGAACCGATTGAAATAACTTTCAGAGCCAACAGTGAAAATGGATACTAGCTGTGAACTGTTCATTTGAAAAGAGCCTCGGATGTGCAAATGCTACAAATCTAAGAAAACTCAAAACAGGGTCTGGGATCACACACACTGGCACTCAGTGAGGACAGTGTCCTCATTTCATCTTTTCTGAAGCCCTTCCGTAACCCTTCATAGAGAAGTCATGGAGAGGATTACAGAAACCCAAGAAAGAACAGAGAACAGGAACAGCTAGCTCTCTGCAATGGATAGTCTCTTTGTCCAAGGATCATTTTGCAAAAGATGGTAACTACCTGCTCTTCGCTACTGAGAAGAAACAGGCATGAGTTGAATGATAAAGTAGACAAGTTAGCAGGAAATACTTCCTGTCTGCTAGAGGTTAATAAGTTCTCCAAGGTCCGGATTTAAGGACCAGGGGTTAGTTCTTTCCCTGTAAAATACTTTCAACACTCTCCCCACGTCCCTGGACTAGAACGTGAACTCATGCAGACAAGAGAATGACTGCTTTCATGCTGGTCATTCAACACATGCATTTGTGTTCCACAGGATTTTCTACTCACCCTGCCTGAGGTAAGTACCAGTTGTGCTTTGTGAAATCCTCCTCTCTAGCGTGCTGATTCGTCTGTTCAAAATCATTTTACTGATTACTGCCCAAGGGAAGGGACAGACTAGTTAGGACATTGTCGTTATTGTTTCTGGTGTCATTGAGAGGTTCTAACTATTAGGGACCCTATTTACAACAGCAGGAGACACTTCCTGTATCTGCTCCATCCCCAGAAGGATTATATTTAAACCTATCGTAGTAGCCATTGTGTTAATCCATCTCAATGAACACCTTTCTCTTTCCACCCACCCTGTATTGTCCAAGTATGAAGTCTTCCTCCAGGGTCTGGTGCGGACAGGAACATTCTCCCCATGTTTCTCCAAAGACCGATTTGGTAGTCAATGATAATTCCAACATTCTTCACCGACCTCATTATTCAAATGCATGAATTCTCCACTGGCATTCTTTATTTATTATATAACGTTCATGTTCATATGAGATTCCTGTTTATGTTGAAATAAGGTATTTGCAGTGTAGAAATCATGAGTCTTGTACAATTCTATCACTGTTTCTCTAGCTTTGTTTCAATCACAAGACCATACTTGCCAATGACTAATCCTTTCTAACTTTTTGTTTCTAACTTTTGCATTCTAATTGCCAGTAATTATCAATGTATCTTGATTGTATGTTTAATTTCAGACAGAAATAAGTTAGTAAAATTCTACTCTCTTCATTGTTGACTTTAGTGATTGGTTTGTAAATTTGAATCATAGTTGAGTCACTTGTCTTCCCTTAGAAGTATTGATAGGATCCTGTTACAGAAAGCATTGCACTTCAAGAGAGCTCTTGAACTGTTCTTTGGATGTGATGCCATCCCTTAAGTTTTCATTCCCAAGATAATAAACCATGTTCGTCTGCCTTAAAATGGTCAATTCCAGTCCATTTCAGCACACTAATGCTGAATATTGGTATCAATGCATTCTGTTTTATTTTTATGGCCTCCGATATTCCTAGATTTATATTCCATGCATTCCAAATTCTGATTATTAATGGATACTTAAGTTGTTCCACACCAGCAAATGAAGTTTCCAAAAGTTTTATTTCACCCACATGATTAAGATCGACCCTACGTTTAGGAAGAAGTCTTCTCCAATAGAATGCCTTCGAATCTTAGGAGGCTACTTTTCCAATAGTGTGGCAGAAAATATTCCAGTGCCCTTGGTAAGATACTCAGTGTCTAATTATTCAGCAATGGACAACCACTTCCTTTCTCCTAGTGTTCCTTAGGCTGGCAGCTTCACTAAAGCCTAGCCAATAAAACTGTGGGTGTGGTGAGCTGACCTTAATTACTTTTGGTTCTTCTGTCCATTTCTCTTTAACTTCCTCAAAAGCCTTGAAATTAGGATTTTGAAATTAGGATACATGTAACAATGATAGAGGGCATTGGTCATTTGGGGCCATTCTTATACCTTTGGCTATATGAAAGAGCCATCTCAGAAGCATGGAGAGAGAAATTCCTATGACCACCAAGAAAAAAATAGGCACCTGCAGAGCATTTTTGAAATCCCTGCCTGAAGTGGTGGATGAAGAGGCACAAGGATCAGCTGCACAGAGATCATGAAACAAAATGCTAAACAAAATGTTGTTGTTGTTACAGACTCAGCAACCCTATGCACAAAAGAACACACCACCACCATGCCTTGCCCTGTGAACAGAAAGGAGAAGGCAGAGAAACTAGCCTGCTCAAAGCCCGAGAGTTGATCCATTCCCTTGCAATTCGGGGCCTCCAAAAAGGTGTATGTTTCCTTAGTCTTAAAAAAAAAACCTACACATATCCTCTGATAAAAAAGGATATAAAACATTGACATTTCCCCAAATGGCAGTCAGTCACCCCAAGCAAAAATGGAGATTGAGTGGTATGAATTAATGTTGTATCAAATCAAACATGCGAGGAGATTTGGCAATCGTGTCACATCTGCTCTCCTGGACAGGAAATGCTGCCACAGAGATGTGAAGATTCAGGGTTTTTTTTAATTCTGATGAAAACTTAGTATGATAGTTGAATACAATATGAATAGTTTCTAATGCTGATTAATAACTAACAAATGGTGACATCCAGCCAGGATTTAGATCTTGGGTTTACCACTTAGCGGTACTGTGACCTGGACACTAATTACTAATGGCATCATCTGATCAGCACAGATTCTAATAGTACCTCCCTCAGAGAGTTGTTTTAATGATTAATTGAATTTATATTAATAGAGCACTTAGAATAGTGCCTGACACAGAATCAAACCAAGCCTTCTACATTCAAGTCAATTGCAACTCATAGCAGCTATATATAACCCAGTAGGACTTATCTCTAGGGTCTCAAAAGTGAAATCTTTTCAGACATAGATGCTCTCGTCTTTCTTCCACAGAACAACTGATGTATTCAAACCAGAAGTTTTCAATTAGCTACCAAACTCCAATACTTAGCATACTGCAATCCAGTCATTTCCAACTCATAGCAATCATAGATGAGAGTTCAGAAGCTGTAAGTCAGAAGGGAAGCAGAAAGCCTTAGCTTTTCTCTTTGGAAACAGCTGGGAGGGTTGATACACTGACATGTTGGATAGCAGCCGACCAGGGAGTGTTAAATAAGGATCTGCTAAACAAAATGTTGTTGTTGTTACAGACTCAGAAACCCTATGCACAACAGAACACACCACCACCATGCCTTGCCTCACACTCACAATTGCTCTTCTGTTTCCAGCCCATTGTGGCAACGACTGTGTCCATTCGTCCTTTGGAGGCCCTTCCTCTGTTTCACTGCCCCTCAGCGTTACCAAGCATGATGTCCTTTCCCCAGGGACTGGTCACTTACGATAGCGTGTCAAAAGTACTTGAGACAAAGTCTTGTCACCCTTGCCTCTAATTAGGATTCTGGAAGTACTTCTTCCAGGACAGGTTTTTAATTTTTTTTGGCCTTCTATGGTACATTCCATATTCTACACCAGCACCAAAATTCAAATGTATCAATTCTTCTTTGGTCTTCTGCATTACTTTTCATATAATCCAGTTTTCTCTAATTATTTCCTCAGAATATGGTGAGAGGATACAACTTTGATGCACATCTTTCCTAATTTTCAACTATGGAGTATTCTCGTTTTGCCCAAACAACTACATCTTGATCCATGTACATATTTCTCATAGGCTCAATGCAGAGATCTGGAATTCCAATTCTTCGAAAGGATATTCATAGTTTATTATGGTCCACACTGTTGACTATCTTGGAATAATCAATAAAACACAAGTAAACACCTTTCTGGTTTTTTTTCTTTCAGCCAAGATCCACCTAACACAAGTAGTGATAGACCTTATTCCATATCCTCTTCGCAATCTGCCTGCCGCTCTGGTAGCCCCCAGTCAATGTACTACTGAAATCATTGTTGGATAATCTTCAGCAAAGTGTTACTTGCATGTGATATCAATGATGTTGTTCTTTAATTTGAAAATTCTATTGGGTCAGTTTTCTTTTAAGTGGTTAGTTGCTTCCATTTCACATATGCATATTAATGTTAGACACTGAATAAGGAAGACCAAAGAAGAATCGATGCATTTGAATTATCGTGATGGCTAAGAAAATCAAAAGTACAAGGGACTTCCCCCCAAAAAACACAGATTTCTCAAAGAAGTGCAGTGAGGATTTTCCTATAGTCACTGATGAGGAGACTAAAGACTAGTCGGTAAAATTTTATGAATTCCATTTCATTTTGTACAACTTCCCTTTTTCCTAGATTTATACTTCCTATATATTGTAAGTTCCAATGATTAGTAGACTTTTGCAGATGAGTATCTTCTCCTTTTGAGTCATGCCCCACCAGCCAATGTAGTACCAACGTCTTTATTCCCATAATCTTGATTCTATCAATATCATTATGGTCGACTGTTTTCAGAAGGCAGCTCTTCCTCCGTCATATTTTGAGTGCCTGCTGGCCTTAGGGTCTCATCTTTTGGAACAATTTCCCACAATGTCCAGCTTCTTTTCATGAAGTTTTCAGTACCTAACATTTATTCTGCCCATAATATTCCCAATGGCTAATTCTGGAGAAGCGGACAGGCTGTTTCTTCTTTGTAGTTCTTAGGCTGACAGCTCCATGGAATTCTGTGAACTTTGGCTTACCCAGATGTCATGTGTAATATAGGTAACATAGCTTCCAGCATCACACAAACCAGCACAGTGCAACAAATTGGCGGATAAGAGGTCTCTACAATGTATGAAGTTATAAAAATTTTAAATATTCAAATATGAAATAGAACACATTAAAACTGACATCATAGAGAATGTATGAGTTGAAGTGAGCTGGCACTGGCCATTTGCAATCAGAAAACCACGCTGGGAATAATAGACTTAAGAAGAATGTAGCTGTATTCATCAGCAAAAAGGACATTTCAAGATGTATCTTGAAGTGCATTGTTGTCTATAATAGGATGATATCTAACTATATACAAGGGAATCCATTTGGCAGAATTATTAATCAAATTTTTGCACCAACCAATAAATACAGAATGGCAGAAATTAAATAAATTTACCAACTTCTTTAGTCTGAATTTGACCAAACGTGTAATCAAGATGCATTCATAATAACTGGCATTTGTAATGAAGAAACCAAGAGGAATGAAGATTCATTAGAAAATGTGGACTTGGTGATAGATACAGAGCTAGAAAGCCCAGAAAAGAATTTTGCAAGACCAGCGAGTGCTTCATCATAAACAAAGTACTTTTTCAACGACACAAATGACTACTATATATATGGATTTCTCTTGTATGGACTACACAGAAATCAAGTTAATTAAATTTGTGGGAAGAAACAACAGAGAAGTTCAATATTAGCAGCGAACATAAAGTCAGTGCCCGGCTCTGGAACAGACTATTAATTGCTCATTTGTAAGTTTAGGCTAAAAATGAAGAAAAGTAAAACAAGTCCATAAGAGACAAAATCAGCCCATGTGTATATCCCATCTGCATCCCCCCAATTTCAAAAACAGATTGGACATATTGCACACTACTGACAGAAAACCTGATGAGCTGTGGGATGACATCAAGAACATCAGACATGGAGAAAGTAAAGTGTCCTTAAAGAGAAATGAAGAAAAGAAAAGATCATGGTGGATGTCACAAGAGGCTCTCAAACCTGCTCAGAATTGTACAGCAGCTAAGCTATATGGAAGAAATGATGGCATCAATGAGCTGGGCAGAAACTTTCAAAAGTCAGCTTGAGAAGACAAAATAAAATATTGTAGTGAAATGTTCAAAGACTTAGATTTAGAAAACCAAAAAGGAAGAGAAATCTTAGCATATCTTAAAGTGAAACAATTAAGAAAAAGTCATCTTGAGTTACTATATTGAAAGATACTCTGAGCAAAATATTGGATAATGCTGAAAACTTCAAAAGTCAATTGAATACACAGTATTACTGTACCAAAAATAACTAGTCAACATATGTTCAAGAACCAATGGTACTGAAGTAAAAGGTTCAAATTTCCCTGAAGGCATGGCCAAAAATAAGGCTCGAGGAATTGATGAACTAACAATTGAAATGTTTCAACACGTTGATGAAGCACTGGAAGTACTTACTCATCAACTTTAGCAACCCTCTCCTTGAACAGCTGTCTGCAAGTCATCTATCATTGTACCCATTCCAAATAAAGGTGATCCGGCAGAATGTTCAGGTTATAGAATCATATTATTACCATCACATATACATAAATTTTTGTTCAAGATTACCAACAATGATTCCAGCAGTACTGCTGGAGGTTCAGACTACATTCTGAAGACATGGAATATGGGATATTATTGCCTACGTATGTTGGATGGATATTGTCTAAAAGCAGAGAATACCACAAGCTGGTTTTTTATTGACTATGCAAAGGGATGTGGCATGTGGATCATAATAATCTATGGATAACCTTGAGAATTGCACAGCACATAATTTTGCCCAGGGGAATTGATACATTGCTTTGCATGCAGCTCTGCAAACAGAAAGTGGGATTATTACATGGTTTAAAATCAGGAAAGGTGTGTTTCAGGATTGTAGCCTCTCACCAGACTTCTTCAATCTGTATGCTGATCAAATCATAAGAGACGCTGGCTTATATGAAGTGGAATATTGCATCAAGATTAGAGAACCACTTCTTAACAAATTTGTATGCAGATGACACAGTCTTGCTTGTTGCAAGTTAAGAGGACTTAAAGCACTTGCTGATGAAGATCAAGGATCACAGCTTTCACTGTGCATTACAACATAATTCAAAGAAGAGAAAAATCCTCACAACTGGACAAATAAGTAACATCATGATCAAGGAAAAACAATTTAAATTGTCTAGGATTTCCTCTTGATTGAACCTCAATTTTTTAAAACAGCTTCATTGGCACTTTATCCACATGTCAATCAATTCAATAATTCAATTAGAAAAAGTTGTACAATTGTCATCCTATTCAATTCTAGAACATTTCCTTGTTTTCACTGTAATTCATGTAATTATTGTTAATATTTTTTCTAATTGTTGCAGAACTATACACAACAGACTATTCTCCAAATCTACAACTTCTACTTTTAAAATTAAGTGTCATTGATTATATTCTTCATGCTGTACAAACACTATTGATATCCTTTTCCAAATTATTCTACCACCATTCACATAAACTCAATGCTGCCTACACAACTCTTTCCTCTGCACCTATGGTAACCATTGTTGAAGTTTAGTTCTTTCTTTCTTTGTTTCCTTGTTTCTTTATTTCTCTCTTTTCATGGTTTTATTGATATAGTATTTACATATCATATATTTCTGTGGTAGTTGCATAAGCTAGTATCAACTTGTGAAGGGGTGGATTCTAGCCTGTCAATCAGTTCACAGCTTGATGACCTCACTTGGAGGTGCCATGGAGAAAAATAGCTCACTGGAGGTCAGATATACACAGACTCTCTAGTCTATCTCCCTGTGAGACATTCTTATTTACAAGCCACATGGAGTTATGCTGATGGCAGCCAGGATCTTGGAGCTGGAGGAGCCACATGGAGACCCAGGCCAGCACTAAGATGCTTCCACTACCACTGGATCCACAAGACTTTTCATCCACTGGCCTATGATCTTCCTGTACTCAGCATCATTGCATGTGTTGCATGAGTCTGAAGATGAATTTACAGACTGGCTTCAGACATATGGGCTAATATTGGACTTATGAACTTGATCTGGACTGGGCTGAGATGTTTTCTCAATATACAATTTCTCTTTTATAGAAAGCTCTTTCTTATACACATATGAGTGTCTCTGGATTTGTTCCTCTCATTAACCTGGACTAACACAAGTTCCATCAATAAATCATTTTAAAATGAGCTGTATTATCACAATCAGTTCTAGTGCTCCCTCCCCCTCCCTCATCCATTGTTGGCTCCCCAAATCTCCTCACTCTCCATATCTCCTATCGCCCACCCCTACATCCCCTATAAACCCTTGCATCAGTTATTATCTCTATGTTTCTACTCCTTTTGTGCTTCACAAACTGGGACACCCAAGATAAACAATAAAAAACAAAACAAAATAATGTGTTAAGGATAAAATAATATAATGGATCCATAGTTAATGCTCATGGAAGCAGCAGTCTAGAAGGAGCAGTCAAGAGATCAAATGACACATTGTATAGGCTAAATCTTCTGTACGATCCTCTCAAATTTTTGAGAAGCCAGGATGTTACCTAAAGGAGTAAGTTGCACCTTACCTAGGTTATAAAATTTTCCTTAGCCTCATATACCTGTGGAAGTTGGACAATGAATTAGGAAACCAAAGAAGAATCAATGCATTTGAATGACGATACTGGCAAAGAATATTTAGAATTGCATTGACTGCCAGAAAAACAAACCAATCTATCTTGGAAGACATACACCAGAATGCTCTTTTAAACCTAGGGTGGGGAAACAGCCTCAAGTACTTTGGACTTGTTGTCAGAAGAGACCAATCCCTGGGGAAAGATAGCTTCCTGGGTACAGTAGAGGGGGTGCGTAAAAGAGGAAGACGCTCAACAAGATGGATTGACACCATGGCTGCAACCATGGGCTCAAACTAAGAGCAATTGTGAGGATAACAGAAGACCATGCATTATTTTACTCTATTGTGCACGGAGTCACTCAGTAGAAGAGTCAACTTGATAGTACCTAACAATAACAACAACAGCTGTAGTCTTGTGAGAACTACATAAAGGCTTGGCTGGGTTGTGACATTGAGTTGCTTATGGCCCACTAAACTGATCGGACTGAGTCATAATAATCCAAATAAGGTGTCAGTCCAACCTTGCAGGAGCGTGACAATGACAATAAGATATATGAAACCCTAATGAGGGGATTGATCGGTGCTTTCATTCCACTAGGCTTAACATGAACCATCCGTAAGGGTTAGAGGGGAACCTCTGTTTAAGCAGTAAGAAAAGCCAGGAATGGAGGGTATCTTTGGCACCAATGTTCCCTGTGTTGTGAACATTTTTGATCCAGAAGACAAGAGTTGTAACGTTGAGGATAGCATGAGATGGCAGGCTGAGGCCACAAGCCCAGTCCCCCCCCCCCCAAAAATGGTGGCAGCAGGACCAGGAGAGAACGCTTTCTAGGTGCTTTTCAGCAGAATTAAAGAGCTTTGTAACATGGACTTACTTCATCAAGTGAAAGAACAAGGCCAAGGACCAGTAGAGGAGGCGTGTCCGGAGTGGGTGAAGAGGAATCTGACCTGGGTCCAGCAAGAAAACTTGTCCTCAGGAGGTCAAGAGACAATCTGTGTGGTTATGGAGAGCTGAGAGAGCAGTCATGAATGAAAGACTGGGCTATTTACTTAAATGCTTTTGGATTTTCATCCCTAGTTGTAGCCTGTTGATCCAGCTCCCAAGTTCAAAAGTCTTATTGTAGTAAGAAACCCCATGGTTGGAGTATTGTCTGTGAATTCATTGTGTCCACTTCAACAAAGGACCAAACCAAGTAGGGCAGTAGAGAGTAAAAGTGTTGGACATACAGACATGTCTGACTCCACCTCAGAAGAATCAGCCTGAAGCTGATGTTGATCTTAATTTTCTTATTAGTACTTGCCAAGCACATTGTAGGATGTTGTAAAACAGAGTGATGAGCCAGAAAGGGTCACTCGATTCAACATATTCCATCGATATTGGGGATCATCTAAGGGTATAAGCAATCTTATTCAAAGTTTATTAGTTGCCAACAAGTAAGGTTCAATCAGGGTGTATAATAAGACAAAACCTTTCTTGGTCTTCATGACCTGTTTTATCCCATTATTGTTATTGAAACAATCCATATCATGAAAGTTTCCCTCATTTTTTATGTCCCCATAAGTTAGCAACTAACATGTCCTTTTCAATTGATTGTTTTCCCAGATGACACATCCAGGTTAACTGAGCCAAAATCTCCCCACACTCCCATCACAGGAGCCTCCTGGAGGTATGTCTTCCAAAATGAATTTGTTCACTCTTTTGGCTATTCCTACCTTCACTATTCTTTGCAAACACATAATGTAGAGAGAAATAAATGGTAAGTTATGGCAGTTCAAAGATCAAACAAAGTTCCTTAAGACAAAGTCAAGCGAGATACTGGTGAGTGGAGGGAGCAGCAATCAAGATGGTATTTAGTGAAGGAATTGCCCCCCACCAAAAAAAAATAAAACCTCTTGCCATTAAGTATATTTTGACTTTAGTGATCCTACAGGGCAGGATAGAACTGCCCTTGTGGGTTTCTGACACTGTAACTCTTTACAGGAGTAAAAATTCTTGTCTTTCTCCCACGAGGCAGCTGATGGTTTCAAATTGCTGGCCTTGAGGTTAACAGTCCAATGTGTAACCATTATGCCACCAGGACTAGATGACACCTGTGGCTTTTTTCTAGGTCTGTCTTTGGCATTTCTCATTTGCTCTGTGAACTGTGATCGCTATTTACGTTCCATACAACATTGCTCCATATACTTGAAGCCCAGCATTAATGCTAGGAGAATAGCACGTAGATCTTCTACCAGTAACTGAGAAGGAGCAGAAGGTGATGACTTCCTATTCGATCTCAACTAGGTTCACAAAGACTCAGAATCCACTTAATGACAGTGAGTTTTGTGTTTAAAGTTGGAAAGAGGAAAGAGGAAAATATAATCAGGAATTCCAAGCTGATAAGAGTAGGGAAGGTCAGTAAAGAACGTCCTTTGAGACCCAAAGGTAGACATATCATGAATCAAGAAGATCTGCAGGCTGTTCACTAGACGAAGGGTGAGCAGCTTGAAAACTCTTACAGGACAAAGGAGATTGAAACAAACCTGCAAAAGCTTTGGATAAGCTGACGTTCATGTGAATCATTAGGAAACCTCTTACTGTAAAATTCTCCACACTGTGATCAGGAATGTTTACCAGGCTGTCTCTAAAACAGACCTTGTGAGAGTTTTAGCATTCCACCTCGCTCATGTTTTCAGCTTCCCCAAATTATTGATACTTATAATCCACTGACATTAGCATATTAATGTATGATAAGACTCTTTCAATGAGAATCAAACTAAGTGTTGTTCATTTATTTCAGATTCAAGGGTTATTCACTCACAGGCCTGCTTTACTCTGCTTATCACATATTGGACATACCTAGGAATGTGCTGTTTTCCAATTCATGATATTTCCTAGTCCCCCAGACTTATAGGGATACCCCTCCTTACCTACATTCTGTTGGTCAAATTCTGACTCAGTTTTCAGGCCCCAATATCAATGGTAATGACTCTGGGAAGCTCCATTCTGGTCCTCAAAAGTAGATCATACACCCCTTACCCCAAAATGGGTTGTCTTAACATCTTAGAATTTTTCTTTATAATACAATATGTCTGTAAGTATAACATTTTTGTGCATGCTTATTTAATGGCTGTTCCGTTCACCACTTTCCAAATTACAATGTAAGCTGCATAAAGGTCGGGGCCACCATGGTCTTCCTAGAGTGTTTGGCACTGCCAGGTACTCAATCAACTATTACTGAATGAACATATGCCTGAGATTAATTACTGGATTAGTATGACAATTTATGGTGGCATCTGAAGTCCTTTATAACCAGTTGCTAGCATGACTTCACAACACATTACAGAATTACACATTATCAACATGGCTACATAGATATGCCTTTTCACTGTGTATTATCAGAATTAAGTTATAACTTTTTAATTAGAACTTCTTATTTTATTTCTTTAACATCTAGGAAGACTTACATTATATATATTCTTTACCTTGATGTTGTTGAAATGCATATCTAATATTTTACCCTACATGATCATGGCAGCATTATTTGAATTGGCTAACTTCCACTGTCATCAATACTTGGCATTTCTGATTTGCTTTGGTCAGGATGAAATCAATCTTCTTAAAAAACATTGTGTGCATATTTGCTTTAATTGAGATTACTGTGTGGAGCATAACATGCTCTGGGTCATTAAATTTTCTTATTTACTGAGAGTTAAGCAGTAAATTACTTTAGCCTCACCTATTTTGGCATATTTCAAAAATGTATATTACACATATTATGAGGAAGGACCAGCACTAGAAAAGGAGATCATGCTTGGGAAAGGGTCATTGCAAATTAGAAAGACCCTTGATGAGATGAACTGATGCCACAGTGCACTCAGCATGGCACTGACTACATGGGTGGCGCAGGTCTGAGCATTGTTTCGTTCTGTTTCACATGAAGTTGTTATGAGTCAGAACTACTTGAAGGCATCTACCAACAACATTGTAAACTGCAAATCATTGAACAAGTAGGAATTTCTGTTTTCCCCCAAGTGAAGAAAAGTAGTTACAGCATGTATGATTGACAAAAAGTTAATTTCATTATACAAATATTATTGAAAACATTAACAACAGGACAAGAGAGGGAAAAAACAAAGGGCTTGAAAATTATTTCACAAAACATTTAAACACAAAGCTTTCAAAAATTCTTGGAAATATGAAGTCAAAGAATAATGGAACAAAAAAAAAAGAAGAATGGAACAAGTAGCCATTTACACACTGATAGTGGGAAATTTAAATAAGTACAACTCTATCTTTCAGAGTAATTGGATATTCTCTACTGAAACTACTAGATTGATTGATTCATTGATTTCTCATGCATCTGCTATGACTGTCAAATACTGCAATTACTTTAGAAAAAAATTTGATGCCTCCTCATAAAATTAAACCGAGTAAACCATGAAAGTCCATGCATATGTACATACCTAAGTGAAATGAAAGCAAACATGAATGCAAAGTCTTGATAGGAATGTTCAGAACAGCATTATTTATGCTAGCCCATAGAGGAAAGAATAAATGCAAATATACGGATGAGTGCTTATATGGAATGTGGTATTTTTATATAATAGAAAATGTATTATTCAGCCATGCAAAGGAATGACTCACTCATTGTCATTGAGTCAATGCAGACTCATAACTCATTGGGCCAGGGTAGAACTGCATATGTGCATTTCTGAGACTCTAAATCCTAATGGGAGTAGAAAGTCCAGTATTTCTCCGATGGAGAAGCCGGTGGTTTTGAACTGTGGACATTGAGGTTAGCAGCCCCGTGCTTGACCACTACACCACCATCTAGCTCAGAAGCAACAAAGCACACATGGAAGAAGCACACCAACCTGTGCCATCACGAGGTGTCGAAGGGATCAGGTATCAGGCATCATCAGAACAAAAAATCTTACCATAGTGAATGAGGGGGCGAGTGCGGAGTGGAGACCCAAAGTCCTTTTGTAGGCCACTGGAGATCCCCTTGCAGAGGGGTCTCGGGGAGGAGATTAGCCAGTCAGGGTGCGATGTAGCAATGATGAAAAATACAACTTTCCTCTAGTTCCTAAATGCTTCCTCCCCTCCCCACTATCATGATCTGAATTCTACCTTGCAAGTCTGGCTAGACCAGAGGATGTACACTGGTACAGACAGGAACTGGAAACACAGGGAATCCAGGGTGGATGATCCCTTCAGGACCAGTGGTGTGAGTGGTGATACTGGGAGTGTAGAGGGAGGGTGGGTTGGAAAGGGGGGACCTATTACAAGGATCTACATGTGACCTCCTTCCTGGGGGACGGCCAACAGAAAAGTGGGTGAAGGGAGACGTTGGACAGGGCAAGATATGACAAAATAATAATTTATAAATTATCAAGGGCTCATGAGGGAGCGGGAGCGGGAAGGGAGGTAAAAAATGAGGAGCTGATGCCAGGGGCTTAAGTGGAAAACAAATGTTTTGAGAATGATGAGGGCAATGAATGTACAAATTGTACAAATGTACAAATACAATTGATGTATGTATGGATTGTGATAAGAGTTAGAGCCCCTAATAAAACGAGTAAAAAAAAGGAATGAAGTAATGATAAACGCTAAAATAGAAATGTATGAATGAATTTTGTAAACATTATGCTAAACAATGTATACTATACACAAAAGGCTATCTTAATTACTCAATTTATGTAAAATATCCAGAATGGTGAAACTAGAGGCATGAAGTATATTATTGGTTACCCAAAACTCTGGGTATCTGGCAAATAGCAAGTGATTATGGGAATGGATTTTCCTTTTTGGGTAATGAAACATTTTTTACAACTGATTATTGAAACGGTTAATACATTCTGTGGATATATTAGAAAAAAGACTAGCACAGTTTAAAGGGGTGACTTTTTTTTCCGTTTTCTCTCAATAAAATTCTTATAAAGATAAATAATAATCCTTAAAATTTACACCCATTCAAGGGAAAGGAATAAAAAAGAATTTACTAGATTTAGAGTGTCATACTGAAGCTTAAAAGCCACATTTAGTTTGATAACCCTTCATTTCCAGTATTTTATAAAATAGAGATATTTAAGAATTTATTCATCCACCATTCAGTGAACACACTTGTTGAAGGCCTATGTAGTACCCTCATTTGAGTCAGAGAGGAAGCTTTAAGCAGGCTAATAGATCAAAAAGTAAAATTTATATATGTGAAGGGAGTTAGAAAAATATCAGCTTGATGTTTTTTGAGGATAGCCATTTGTTATAGGAGTTGAACATGGAACAGTGATCCAACAGACACAAATCATTGCCATCTTAGAGAATAATATTTAGTGTAGAAATTAAATTAGGAAAATATTATATGTTATGGTTATACTGCTACTTTTTCAAACAAGGGAAAACATTCTGGGATGATTTACAACTGTACTTTCATGTCAGAGTAGAAATGGGCCCAAGAGGGTTTTCAATGGCCTTTTTGATATATTGTCTTTTTCTGAGGCACCTCTGAGTGAACTTGAACCTCCAATCTTTTGTTAACAGCTGGGTAAATTAGCCTTTGCACCTCGCAGGGGCTCCAGGAAGGCATCTAGGTAACATGATCCCAAGTCAAAGAAACTGTGCAAAAATCCTCCAGAGGGAGCAGGCTGTCTAATGAGACAAATCTGAAGGAAGCGTGCTGCAGTTGGAATCTAGAGAGGAGGTTGTAAGAAGGTTGGGGCAATCCATCGAACAGTTTAACACAGGGAAGGTTTTAAAACATTTCTAGATCAGTAGTTGGAATGAGACATTTTTCAATAGCAGACTGATGTGATCTCTTTCAGGATCATCCTTGCCATTTGAATGAAAACAGCCTGAGGAGGTGATGATGATGGTGAATGTTAGGTATTGTGTAATTTGGGTAGACTAGAGA
This sequence comes from Echinops telfairi, assembly GCF_000313985.2. NCBI lineage: Eukaryota > Metazoa > Chordata > Mammalia > Afrosoricida > Tenrecidae > Echinops > Echinops telfairi. The sequence goes on along the minus strand of NW_022103917.1, from coordinate 2,989,987 downwards.
AACAAATTCATGGACACTCACATGTGTATAAGAAAGAGGTTTATATACAAGAACAATTGAATATTGAAAAAACACCCTAGCCCAGTCCAGATCAAGTCCATAAGTCTGATATTGGCCCAGATGCCATACACCAATTTATAAAGTCCTCTTTAGACTCGGGAAACACATACAGTGACACCCAATGCAAGAAGATCACAAGCCAGTAAGTGGGAAGTCTTGTGGATCCAGTGGCATTGTAAGCATCTCAGTGCTGGCACGGGGCTTGACTGGCTTCTCTGGCTCCAGTAGTCTGGATCCATCAGTCCCTCTCCATGCGTCTTCTCCACAGGAATGTCTCACAGAGACTGAGCAGAGAGAGAGTGTCTCCTGCCTCCAAGGAGGAAATACAGAAGTTCCAAGAATCCTCAGGAGAAGGCCATGCCCACACAGAGGTCTCAATGGCTATATCCTTGACAGGCTAGACTCCACCCCTACACTCTTAATCCTCAAATTGACACTAGATTATGTAACTACCACAGGTGTCAATGTAGCTAGAGCATTATTTGCAGGATGATGTAATTATCTTCCATTTTGTGGTCTCCTGGGAACCAGGGAAAAGCGGAGTTTCTCTGGGGGTATTTCTGCATCTCATATGTATGGATGTTCTGGAAAAGACTTTTCACTAGATCCTGCATATGACTAGCCATCATCTCACCTCTGGTTCTTCGAAGTAAATCAGCAGCCTACCACCTGGCTTACAGAATTACACATGTTGGGATTCAGCAACTCCTGCAGCCTTGTAAACCAGCATCCTACCACCTGACCTGCCACTTGGGGATTCCTCATTTACTTGAAACAGATTTCTCTTTTGGTTGCTAGGTAGCAACAAGTCAATTCTGGTTCATAGCTACCCAACATAAAACAGAATGAAACTCTATGCATTCACACACCATCCTTACAATTGTTCCTATGTTTGATTGAGTTCATTGCTGCAGCCCTAGTGTATTTTGAGTACCTTCTGACCCGAGGGGCTCATTTTCTGGGACTATATCTGACAATGTTCTGCTACTATCTATTTGGGTTCCAGTATCTGACCATGTTTCAATGCTATCCATAAGGTTTTCAGTGGCTAATTCTTCTGAAAATGACAGTCTATTCTTTCTTTGTAATTGAAATCCAGTGGCATAGCTTCCAGCATCACAACAATATGTAAGCCCCCTCAGAACAGCAAACTGACGGACATGTAGTCTCTCTCTCTCTCTCTCTCTCTCTCTCTCTCTCTCTCTCTCTCTCTTCTTTGGGCATGCTATTGGGATATAACATTCCCTTGGGCAAGACATCCTGCTTGGTAATTGGAGGGGCATCCAAAAAGAGAAAGGATCTTATAAAGACGTATTGACACAATGGCTGCAATTATGTGCTTGAAAAAAGGAACTTTGGGAGGATGGTGCCAGATTTGATGGTGTTTTGTTCTGTTGTATATAGGGTTGCTCTGAGTTAGAGCCAACTGGGTGACACCTTACATGTATAGTTCCTTATATACACAAATATATCATTGATTTTGCATGGAAGAAACAGAGAGGATGCTCTTGAGAAAAATGAGATATATCACATAAGGATCCACATATTAGCTGTTAGTGATCTGAAATAGATGATATTTGGCCACTTCTAATTGGACAATTTTGCTCTATCATAACAGGAATGACAAATTGAAGGTGAATAGTATCAGAGCCATCAACAATATTTCAAAATTTGCCCTGTAGGGCCACAATGTCAGCGGTGCAATAATACCCATAGGTGTGCAAGCAAGAACGACTAGTTAATAATATAACTCTTATTAAAATGTACACATCACCACTAATGACAAAGATGAAGAGATGGAATACTTTCCCAGCTTCTGCAGTGTGAAATCGATCAAATGTACAATCAAGATGCATTATTCTAATTACTTGTCATTGGAATGAAAAAGTTGGAAACAAAGGAGAATGATTAGTAGCCAAACAGTAGTCCTAAAATAAATGCTGGAGAGCTTACGATAAAATTTTTCATGACCAATGACTTACTTATTCATTGTAAATACATTGGTCAACAGAATACATTATAATTATACAATATCAATCTTGCCAGATTGAATACACAGGAATAAAATTGAAAGTGTCTGTGGGAAGAGATCATGGAGAAGCATAATATCACTAGCAACTGCAAGGCCAGGTGCCAACTGTGGAAAAGACCATCAACCACTCCTAAACAAGTTCTATCTGAAGCTGAATAAGCTAAAACAAGTCCATAAGAGCCAAAGTATGACATGGAATATTCTATGTTTAACAACTATGCCAAGAATAAATTTGATGCATTGAACACTACTAACTGAAATCCAGATTGGTTGTGGAGTGAAATTAAGGGCATTAATGCAGTAAGAAATGAGCCACAAAAATGGCTTCTTTCAAGTTGATTCTGACTTAGTGACCCTATAAATCCAAGGCATTAAATCTTTATGGAAACAAGTAACTTCATCTTTCTCCCATAAAGTCACTGGTGGTTTTGAACTGAAGACCTTGCAGTTAGCAGTCCAGTACTTACCAAACAGCACCCCCAGGGCTCCTTGAAGAAAAAACAGGCATTGAAGAGCCAGGAAAGAAAGACCAAAATGGATGTCAGGAGAGACTCTCATAGGTTTTTGTTGACCATAGCGTAGCCAAAGTGAATGATCAAGTAAAAGAGTTGAATAGAAGACTTCAAAGGGCAGCCCCAGAAGACAAAGTGAAATATTATAATGAAATATGCAAAGACCTGCAGGTAGAAAATCTAAAACCAAGAACACACTGACTATTTCGTCAGCTGAAATAATTTAAGTAAGATCCAAGTCGTCAGTGGGAATATCGTATACGTCTACAGACAAAATATTGAATAATGCAGGAAGCATACAGAGAATATGGAAAGAATACACAATTTCTTTATAAAAAATTGCTCAACATTCAACAATTTCAGGAGATATCATTTGATCAAAAACCAATAGTACTGAAGAAGTAAGTCCAAGGTGCACTGAAGACATTAGCAAATGAAACCAAGGCTTCAGAAATTGACAGACTACCAATTGAGATGTTTCAACAGACAGATGCGGTATTTAACAATGCTCGTAAATGTATACCAAGAATTCTGGAAGATAGATAAATGGTCAATAGAATGGAATAGGCCCACATTTACAGTTATATCAAAGAAGCAGGAGTCAAAATATCTACAAATTATCAACCAATATCAATATTGGATGCAAGGATTTTGTTGCTGAAGATTATTCACAAATGGTTAAATTAGACATTTGAGACTTCATTAATCTTTACCTCTCTGGAATTTATTAATTCTTCTGAAAGGAATTAGGTTTGCAGTGGTGAACTGCTGACAAATTTAGCCATAGTCAGATGGCATGGGGCATGGAATATCATGGCTGATGTCAGAGGGATCTTGACACAGAGAATACCAGAAACACCTTTGACCACTCATCCACTGGCATGGAGTGGATTTTAACCCAGAGCAAGCCTATAATAGGGAAAGTAAGGCTTTGTCTATCTTTATGGGGACAGACAACTTCGCCCTTCTCGTACTGAGAGGCCGGTGGGTTTGAAATGTTTAATTTGCATTAGCAGGCAAACGCTAACCCAGTAGTACCACGAAGTTTACCTGTGTTTTATTGACTTTGCAAAGGTATTGGACTATGTAAAGCCTAAACATTGTGGGTAACACTGAGACAAACTGGAATTCCAGAACACTTTATTGTGCCAACCCTAGGTGCACAAATACATAGAACATATCACATGGCATTTGATCTAAAAGGGCACATGTAAATATTTTTAGGTCATCTTTAGTAATGAAATGTAAGACACATCTCAATTTCTGAAAACAGTAAATTGTGGCGCATCCATTAAAGAGAACCCTATTCAGTGACTGAAAATGTTGACAATCACATGCTGTCTGAATAAGTGTTTATTATATACTGTTGAAAGGGTAAAGGCTAGAAGCATCCAGCGTAATTCGATTATAGGCTCTATGAAATAAATGTATTTCTGAGGAGATTGTGGAGTATCTTGAATGTTAGACTGAAGAATTTAGGAAGGTATCCTTGAATACAACAATCATCAACATAGTTATTTTCATGATGGGCCACCTGAGTCTCTGAGCAAAACTTTGCCCCATAGCACTAATGAAGCCAAGGTAGGGTGATATGGTTTTCTCAGACTTATTTAGAGGTATCTGGGTTCTACCTATTTTGTGTTAAATTAAGTATATATTAAAATACATATTTTGTCTTAAAAATAAGTATACTTATTTTGTGTTAAAGTAAGTATGTGACTATAGCTGGTCTGATGGTGGATATGGATTTCTTTCAAACCCTATAAGATAGGGCTAATATCCCCATGCACAGACTTATAATAAATCTCCATCTAAGTTAAAGTTGGCATCACCACAATAAGTTCAATCATTCTTTCAATTGACTCTTACTCAGTTAGGCCCCTAGACAGTTCTTGGAGAAGGTTGAATGAGGATTAATTTCCACCATAGGGGAGTTCAGAGTTAAGTTGCTGATGAGGGAGGAGCTATTAAAAAAAGTCTTTTTTTGTTCCTGGATAGTTCAAGAAGTTAACAGATTCGGAACCTGTTGTACATTCATCAGACCTAAACTAGAACAAAAGTTCTTTATTAGAATATGGGCTCCATGAGGGCAGGGTTTTTTCTATTTTTTAAATAGCTATACCTTCTTTTATAGGACAGCAACTACTACAAAAAAGCTGCTCAATAAATATCTGTAGATCATATGGGTATCTTTAGGAACTTCAAAGAAGGAAATTGAGCAGACCTTGTTGGTTCTCAGCATTAGCTGTATATATAAACAAACAAACAAACAACAAAGCTTAGATCATTTCACACGTACCACTACCTCATGAATATCGCCCAGACATTCCAGTTAGGTGACACTGGGGTAGGTATCAGACATCAGTATTTTTTAACTCCTCACAGTATATTCAGATGCAGAATAATTGGTATCATCCGACAAAATAGTCTAGGGTTCCTCAAAGAACTCAGCAGCTAAGTGGTTTTCTTATGCTTCCCTGACTTAATGCCTGCTTTCTTCTCTGCTAGGCTCTGAATTCAGAGCCGTGAAGGGTCCTGGAATTCTGTATGGGTTCTTGCACCAGACGGTCAGGTGAGGCTCACCTGTAGGAGCAGAAAAAAAATATATTAATACCAGTTTGGGGCTTAGGTAGGTGAGACATTTGAGGGCCTTTTATAGGTACAGTGTCCTGCCCTTGAAACTAATGAGGCCTAAATAACAATGGGTGTCTGACTCATCTATGTGACCAAATAAACCCAATCCATCAAATTGATGCTCACCAGATGTATAGTGACCCTCTAGGACAGAGGAGAAGTGCCCCTTCTGGAGCAAGTGATGGTCCTGAACTGCTGAACTATTAGTTAACAGCTGAGAAAGTTAACAACTGGTTCACCAGGGCTTCTTTTACCTATGCAGAGAGGAGGGATGTAGAGGCTAGAAACCCAGCAGGGCCTGACATCTCTATTGACATTACCTTTGCTGTGGAAAGGGAAAGAATGCATTCTTTTCGTACCACATAAATGATTATGATGAGAGGATCTGATAATAGTATGCCTAATCACAAATCTTTCCTGATGTAAAAATGCTCCAGAATATCACACCCGTAATTCAGACGACAATTTAAATGGTTGTATCAGGTCACATTCCTACTTCTCCACATCAGAGGAGATATATTATCTGACAAACATAGAACAGGGTATGAAATGAAAATTCCCTAAAGTTATTGCTGAGAGTGGAGTCCAATTGTCACCCTTGATATCCCCAGAAAGAATGCCATAGACTCAATCTACAGATAAACATATAGCACTTTCTTTTGCTTTGTTTCAACGGTACAAAGGGGACAAAAAACATCCCTCTGGGTTCTGCTGATTATGGATTATCCCTTTCGAGTGCTCTCACTGGAAGTGTTTCATGACAAGAAGGTTATTGTGAAGTGAGGTTATTTTGCCCTTTGAAGTACGGATATAACAGTTAAAATAATGTTTATGAGACCACGTGGGACTCTTACTGTGACAGCAGATGAGTATATTCAGGGGTAGAAAAATGGTCAAGGAGCTATCCTTTTGGAACAAAGAGGGAACTAACCTCTGTATTAAGGTGAGCAGACATTTTTTTTGTTTTCCTTCTAATTGTGCCTTACTGACTGCAGTTTTTGTAAATGAGACCTTCAGTCATTTCTTTATATCTACCACTTGGAATCCATAAGCTTGGTCATTCTGAACACTATTCCAGGCAGCTGTAGCCAGAATGAGCTAATTAAATCGGCACAATAGCATTGACCTAGAAAGGTTTCAGGTTGAGGCTGATTATTTCATCCAAAAAATGGAGCAGGCCAATGCCATTTACTTGGATTTCACTTGTATCCTCTGCTGCATTATGTGAAATGAGAAGAGCCATTCTTTATGATATTAATCAGGTCAGCAAAGATCAAATATTAATCAGATAAATATAGAAGAGAACTATATGTCTGTCCCATGCAGTGTCTGCATAAAGAAAAATTAAATAGGAAGTTGGATCATTTTTATCAGAAATCACTGGTGACTGTCACTCTAGGGTACTTAAGGAATTGGCAGATATCCCGGGGAAAACCACAAGCCATCATTTTTGGAGACCAAGGTATCTCAGACCATTAGTAAGGAGCAAAATTGGAGCAGATATATCTCAAGGAAAATATTAATCCTAAGTAATAACAGACTGATCAGCTTTATGTTAGCATCTAGAAAGATGCTGTCCCTCCTCGTTTCAGTAGATTTCTCAGTTCTATTTCCCCTGATCATTGGACTTTGAATAAAAAGAGGAAATTAGACGTTCATTTCAGTGAGTATGGACTATAATAACTCAAAATGAATGGGCCCTTCAACCTTACTATTGACCCTCACTATACAGAACATGGAAATCACTGGGTGGTTCTGCTTGGCTGCTAAGTGATAGGTTGACAGTTGGAGTACATGTAGAGGCAGAGGAACCTCAGAAGAAAGGGGTAGCAATATAAATTTTGAAAAATCATCCATCGAAAACTTTATGATGCACACTTATACTTTGATACATATGGGATTCCATAAGTTGGAATCGACGAAAACTAGGAAGTTGGGGATATGTTTAGCAGATTTTCATTGTTAAATCATTCAGAGATTCCAACAACATGGAAGACATATGTGATTTGGGATGTTCATGATAAATTGGAAAAATGGTTCAATTTAAAGAGGAAGGAGTTTAACTGTGATCTACAAAATAGCCTACAACTAAGGTAGACATCAACAGCACTTCTATTCAGAGTGAGAAATTCAGAAGTCTGTGCGATAATGACTATAGCAGGAATTAAATACCATGATTGGAAGAAATGCCCTACCTTCAACATGGGTCTTTGTACAGGAGCAATGAATTCCAGAAAGGGCTCAGAGAGAAATGTAGTAAGATTGATTTTAAAGTTACAGCAAAACCTAAATAAAGTAAGTCTGTTAATTAATTGTAAATGGTATAATTTTTTAAAATCATTTTATTAGGGGCTCATACAACTCTTTTTTTTTAACATTTTATTAGGGGCTCATACAACTCTTATCACAATCCATATACACATCAATTGTGTAAAGCACATTTGTACATTC
>NW_022103917.1:2979241-2980949 GCF_000313985.2 Echinops telfairi | reverse complement strand
GAGGCTCACCAACCATTTATCCCTCCACCTTTCAATTAGCCCCACATGTGATTATAGGCCAGGTTGGCACAATTAACTAACTCACAACCCTATGTCCAGCAACAACAACAAAAACAACCACTGCCTGGTCCTGTACCATCTCCAACCTCATGGCCATTGGTATGTTTGATGCCATTGTTTCAGCCACTGGGTCAATACTTATCTTTGACATTTTTCCTTGACCTCTACTTTACCAAGCATGAGGTCCCTCTCCAGGTACTCACCCTTCCTGATAACATATCCAAAATATATCAGACTGCTTTCTCCCTCCTACTTTTTCACGAGCATTCTGGTTGGATTTCCTGCAATGCAGATTAGTTTGTTCTTCTGGCATATCCGCTGCCAGCAGCAACCACCAAATGCGTCCATTTTTCTGTATTTGTTGTTCAGTTTTCACATGCATCTGAGACTATAAAAAAGTACCATGGCTTAGACCCAAGATATCTTAGTTTTCCAAGTGTCATCTCAGTGTCGGCCTATTTAAAGAGGACCTTTATAGCAGACATGCCAAGTGCAACATGCATGTTTGAGGTCCCGACTGCTGCTTCCACTGGTGTAGATTGTGGATCCAAGTATAGTGGGCTTTATTTTGTTTATAATTCAACCCTTTCTTCATACATCATCCTGTTGCCTATTGGATTTATTGTGAGGCTTTTTTCATTTGCTTAGGTAGATATCTAATCTACATTCCACGCTGTATTCTTTGATCTTTGTTAAGAAGCCCATCAAGTGGCCCTCACTTTCATCAAGTACAGTTGTGTCATCTACATAAGAAGCCTTCCTCTAATCCCGATGCTCTTTTGTCTTCATCCATAACTTTCTGCTTTTAGTCCAGAACCACTGACTTTGGGGATGACATCCCGAGCTCAAGATCCTGTCCTCTTCTGAAGGCAGCTTGGCTTTCTGGCAATTCTATTGCAATGTACTGCTGTAATTTTTAAAACAAATTTTTCTTATTTGTGAAACTAATGATATTATTTCAATATTTCCATAGTCTATTCAGTCGTCTTGCTATGGATGATCCTGAATACAGCCATGTGTGGTATTCAAATAATTTAACAACTGGTTCATTGACCTAATGATCATTTTAAAGGATACATATATATCTAAAGGAGTTTGTTATTTCATACAGCTAATACTTACATAAGAAGAATAAAAGCTACACAAAACAGACTAAAAGACATAATTTTAAAAGATTAAGGAAAAAATATTAAGTTATGCCTGACAAAAAACAACAAAACTATTATGTAAGATATTTCCATATTGCTTCTTGATTGACGTCCTCACTTGCACTATTCGTTGCTTTGCCCTGAGCATCAATGGCAGTGTGATTTATCCTTGACAAGTTTTCTACTGGAGGAGTAGGATCCCTTTCCTTTAGGCATAGACCAATTAGACAATGGTCATTATGTTTGATATATTAGCGACAGGTGACTTCTCTTTCTTGAATATATGGTGTTCATCTAATATGGCCCTCTTTAGGTGTTGGTGGAAACGTGAGTTTTCCTACCACCCTCTAACAAATTGCCTTATTGATTCTTGAAGGCAATCCACTCCTTGGCTACTGCCAGAGAATTTTCTGTTCCTCTGATGGCCCTGAAAGTATTTGCCAAGGAAACAAGGCTCCTGGAAATCCATGCAGTAACAATGGAAGTGCTTTGACAAGCCG
>NW_022103917.1:2937194-2974650 GCF_000313985.2 Echinops telfairi | reverse complement strand
GTCGTCATGGCGACGCCCTCAGCCAATGAGAGCCCTGGAGAGGCTGTGACATCACAGAGCCCCTCTCCCATAGCAACTGGCAGCAGGAGTAGGGAACCCAGAGAGGCCAAAATGCCTCACTGGAGCGGGACAACGCTCTTCTACTTTGTTTCCAAAGCTTTCCCAACTGACCTGTGGCTCCTGGAAATGCAACTCCCTGCGCTCAGCCCTGATCGATGATGGTACCCACGTAAGGCAATGAATTTACTGTGGACACCCCCATTCAGTGGTTCATTCTACTCTTTCTCCCCTGTCTCCATTACCTGGTCATTTGGATGTCTCACTAAAAAGCTTACCAAGCTAATATGGCCCTCTTTAGGTGATGGTGGAAACGTAAGTTTTCCTACCACCCTCTAACATATTGCAATTCAAATCCTCTCAGAGGTACTTCAGAAGAAAGAACTGTTAATCTACTTTCAAAAATCAGTCATTGAAAACCTATGGGGTGCAACCCTTCTGACGCACAGGGGCTTACCATGAGTTAGAGTGGACAATCGCTTCACAACCATACTTGGCTTTCAACATTCACTGGTTAATTCATATGACACCAACAAAAAATGGAGATAAACAAAGTGGTTGAATTGTTGTACAAATATCCGAGGGCTTTCTCACTCTAGGCTTGTCCTCATCCTCCGTGCTGGGAAAAAGACTGGCACCATCCTTGCCTTAATTAAATTGCAGTAAAACAGATATATTAGAATCAATGTTTAACGAAAAATAGGGGAATTATCTTCTTCTGTTTTAGTGCATCTATATTTTATGTATCTGACCAGCCTTCAAACTATTCGTGTATTCCTTTAGTTGATCTTAGAATAGGTAGAGGTCACAATCATAAGTGACCCACAGAGAGCCAAGCTCTTGTATAATCCCCTGATCTTTAATGAGGGCAGAATCTATGACTGGGTTTTAATCAGGCGAATATGTCAAAGATGATGAGCTGTCCCTTATTTGACTGTGATGTCTTATTCATAAGATGATGGGATTCACACTTCAATATAAAACAGATACATCACTTTTAACACTATTGTCCTTCCTTTCCTCCCCAAACATTCCTTTGTCATGACTTCCATGACACCATGTTCTCCTCCCTGAATATAATCCACACACACCCTCTTTTGTTGTGCATTGGCTAAAGACAGCAGATTCGTTTTCCATACAACAATTAATACACTTTTTTTTGTCTCATGATTGCATTCCTCACAATGAAATACTACTTTATCTCTGGTGTTTCCTATTTAAATTCCTCTTTAAAGAACTCTTCTAAACTTTCTTCCAGGTTGGTTTAATGTTGCCCTTTATCCTTGGTTCAAGAGGAGCCCTGGTGCTGTAATGGTTAGGCATTGGGCTGCTACCCTTAAGGTCAGCAGTTCTAAACCACCAGTTTCTACATGGAAGAAAGACAGAGCGTTCTACTCCCATAAAGGGTTACAGTCTTGGCAACTCACAGGAACAGTACTACCCCGTCCAATAGGGTTGCTATAAGTCATCATCGACTCAATGCCAATGGATGCATGAGTAAGTGTGTCCTTCGTTAAATAATACCCTTTGGTTTTCTTAAATGTTTAGTTAATCTATGGTGAGTGTGGCTACCTTATAGAATTATCTATTGTTTTGATGAACATTGATCCACAGCAGGTGGATCCCCTTTCAGACCTGAAGGATAACTAATGCCCATCCATCTCTCTACAGTCTGTATATATGGTTGATTTTATGATGTTGAAATGTGTTCTACACATTTCTCTCAATCTGTCCGGGATATTCTAATGTAAAGTCTTTCAGGCACCATCCAGTTCTTCTGGTCTCAGAGTCATTGAAGGCAGACATTCAGGTGGTTCAATGCACTACTTTCCACGCAGCTTCATTTTTTATCACTTTTCATTCTTCCTGACAATGAGAGACTAAACGTGCACCTTGTATGGCTACTCTTGAGCTTTTAAGACCCTGGTAGCTATGCTTCAAAGTAAGATGTAGAACATGGCCTTTATGTTGTTTTCAATTGACTTTAGTGTCCCCTGAGAGTATGATTCTGAACCCCTAGGCCCAGGGACTTATGATGTCAAGGGGTTTTGCTATGATGCTGAGAATAATATAACTTGTATATTTGAATGTCCCCTCACATTCATGGGTATATTTCAAACAATATAAACAGTCATGTACAAATATCCCCTGTATACTCCCACTGTTCCTCCACATTTGTTCAACCTGTGATTCTATTTAGGCAGCTCCTCATAGATGACCCTCATTCGCAGTTTCTGTATATAATAGGATTCATCTCTACTACCTTTAACTTTCACCACCTTCTCAGTTTCTTTCCCTGCCACTCTTCTTTTTAACCACTTCCCGCTTAACGTAAGTTCAGAAAAGTGTGCATCGGGATTGTATCCTCTCACCATAATTATCCAGTCTGTATGTGGAGCAAATCATCCGAGAAGCTGAATTATCTAAAGAAGAATGTGGCATCAGAATGGGAGGAAGGGTTCTTAACAACCTGTGATACACAGATGCCACAACCTTACTTGCTGAAAGTGAGGGGGACTTGAAGCACTTGCTGATAAAGATCTAGGATTGTAGCCTTCATTGAGGATTGTAAATCAACACGAAGAAGACCACAACCCTCACCACCAGTCAAGTAGGTAATATCATGGTAACTGGAGAAAATGGTTGAACTTTCAGCTTCATCATTCTTCTCCCTATCCATCAGTTTCCATGACTCAGGAAATGTCTGAATAGAACTGGACTAGACTTACTATTATTCAACTTTGGAAGCCTTTTCTTGCTATAAATCTCTTTCTAGGTCCAACACATAGAAGGATAATGAATTTTGCTCCTCTAGAGAATCCAGCCAAACACAGTATGTAATCAGTCCACTCCTTTGTACCTTCTAACCTAGACTGCTGGTTGCTCTACAATATTTGTTTCCTTCCTCTTCCTCAATATTGGAAACCCAATATTTAACTTGTCACATGACTTCCCAAAATAAATATTGCATTTATAGCTTCCTCACAGGGAGATGTAGCATGTTGCATTGTTCTGGACAATGGCTAGTGATATGTGTGTTACATTCCCAGCCCCTTTCTTCAGTCTGCTGTTTAGAAGATAAATGGGTGAATAAGCCTCAGCTCCGACGAAAAACAATGTCCATACTGCAGTGTTGGTTGAAGAGAAGGCTAAGAGATATGTGGGTCCAATATAACTTTGAAATCTTTACACTAGTCTCTGACTTTCTGTCTCTAGGCTCTGATGTGAAACAGAAATGACCATTTCTCATTATATATATATATAAATGAGAAGTAGTCATTATATATATATAATTAAAAGTGGCCATTTCTCATAGTTCCTATAATTCACATACTATATAATTCAGTCATAGTAAAAAGAGTTGTTCAGTCACTACACCTTATTTTATTATTATGATTAATAAAATATATTTAATAATATTCAGATGCTTTTTACAGAAAGTGATCAATAGAAAAGAATATATGTGCACACATATACATGACCCACCCTCAAGACAAAAGCTAATGTCTTACTAATTCAAATATTTAAAAATTTTTATTTTAGCACTAATTAAAAAAATCATACAATTCAATAGTTCAATCATATAAATAATGAGTTGTGCAATCACCACAGAAATTAATTTTAAACTATTTTCTTCTAAGTTTGTAGTTATTATTATGAGGCCTGTTCCTTCCCACTCCCCAATACCCATTACCAGGTCCCTAGTTAATGATTACTCTAGTCACTGACTCTATAAATTTTTCTATGCTTGATTTCATATACAGTAAACACACAAACAAAATCAAGAAAAAACACAAAATAAAGCTGTCCACCCCACACACCTTAACGTACATGTGCACTTTTCCCAGGGGTTGCCTGAAAGTGATTCCTGGTCGACCTCCCCACTCGTGGCGAGGAGAATGACAAAGTCCCCATAGCAGCTGGTCTACCTACTTCTCTTGGCTGGGGCAGCCCAGGGTCCTGGGAGAGGCCTGCGGGGAGGGTTGGGGACTGGCGCTTCAATCAATAAAACACAGAAAATACTAAAACAGTGAACTAATTTAAAATGGGTCAAAGGGAAAGAAAATGATAAAGTGTTTCATTTTAACCTAACTGCATCTGCCCTGAATGACTTTACAATGCTCTCTGTCTGAGAGCAAGACTGTTCGATCCCTGCACTATCATCAAAAGGAGGCTGCATCCATGTGGGAATCCTGCACATGGTTTTTGGGCTTCCACTGTCATCCACAGCCTTCTACAAACTGGATGGCACCCTCTTATGCTTAAGTCACTGATATTTGGTATTTCTGATATTTGAGGCAATATCATCTACTTTTCATGTATCACAAATTCTATTCGTTTTCTTTCAGTCCCACACTGCAATAGCCAAGGACTTATGGGTTGTCAGCGTTTGAACGTCCTATAGCTATCACACATTCAACTGAGTTTAACATTGTTCCCATTCTAAAATAACGAGAGAAATGCATTGTTCCTCCAGAGTTCCAATCCTCAACAACCAAGCATGTCCCATTCATTCCAGTTATGAAATCAAGAAACCTGAAAATCATTTTTTTTTTAATCTGGGAAGGGATTTTATTTTTTCTAAATCATTTTATTGGGGGCTGGTGCAACTCTGATCACAATCCATACATGCATCCATTGTGTCAAGCACTTTTTATATTTGTTTCCCTCATCATTCTCAAAACATTTGCTTTCTACTTGAGCCCTTGGTATCAGCTCCTCAATTTTCCCCTCCCTCCCCGCTTCTCCCTCCCCCATAAACCCTTGATAATTTATAAATTATTATTATTTTGTCATATCTTCACCGTCTGACATCTCTCTTCACCCACTTCTCCTCTGTTTGTCCCCTAGGGAGGAGGTTATATGTAGATCCTTGTAATTTCTTCCCCCTTTCTACACCACCTTCCCTCCACCCTCCCGGTATCACCACTCTCACCACTGGTCCTGAGGGGTTCATCTGTCTTGGATTCCCTGTGTTTCCAGTTTCTATCTGTACCAATGTACATCCTCTGGTCTAGCCGGATTTGTAAGGTAGAATTGGGATCATGATAGTGGTGGGGAGGAAGCATTCAAGAACTAGAGGAAAATTGTATTTTATCATTGCTACACTACACCCTGACTGGCTCATCTATTCCCCGCGGCCCTTCCAGCCTTGACTTTTTCCTCGCCATCCATGCCACAATTTGCTTAAACATTGCTTACTCATGTGTGATGCAGCACACATATGCACACATAGAGTAAGGTCGATTTTATGAAATTTCTTGAATTTTTCTGTCTATCTCTGCCCTCATCATGTACAAATATTTATCTGTTCACATGCCGCCTACCTGTCTCCCACTATCAATTCTTGACCCTCTCTAAACTGTCAGCCTCTGAGTGGTCAGATTTTCTTCTCACAGATTAAGTCAGATTATGACACTCAAATGATCCAAAACTCTTCATGCTCCCCCTCTATTATCAACATGAATTTTGAAGTCATAATATGGCATCCAATATAGCCCTGCGTTATTTCTATAGCAAAGTTATTGATTAGTATTTGCAGGAATCAATTTCATTACTTATGATCACCATCTTCTTTTAAGTGAAAAAAGTAGAATAGAATCAAATGGAAACAATTAGGGTTCATCTCACATAGTAAGGGTGTTTCAGGAAATGTTTGTTTCAGTTATACATATGCAATCTCGGGCACAATATAAAAGGCATTTCTCCCTCTTGCTCTATAATGTCATTCCCTGCCACTCTTCCTCTTGTGCCATATTCTCCAGCATCTTTCACTTATTTCATTCCCGCAGATGCACCACTCAGGCTCTTTGGCTATTTGGTAGCAGGTCTGTCTGACTGCCTTCCTGTGCACAAACATATTCAAATATTACCACTGGCTATCTTTGAGGGATGGAGTTGCAGGGGATTCTGTCTTGCTTCATTCTTTTCTGTATGTTTTTTCAACAGAAATGATCTGTTTACACTTTTATAATCAGAGTACAGTACCAATGTATATGTTTTAAGTAAATAAGCATATAATGTAGTTGGAGAGGACACGTAAAGTACACTTATTTACCAATGAAACGCTAAGAGCCCCTGTGTAAGACACAAAGGATGAGCAACACACAGACTGGGGAAAACTGTATTTGAAAGATGACTAGTGAGCTGGGTCAGAAAGGCCATGGAGAAAATTGTCCAACAGACAAAATGAGGGAGAACACTCCATGCAAAAAGATTAGAATACAAGGGCACAGAAATATAGAATTGTGCCAAGGGTGTAGCTCTTAATTTGCTGCCGCTAAAGGGTATATACTAAGGAGCACTAATGGCATGGTTGTTAAGTACTCAGCTGCTAACCTAGAGCTCAGCAGTTTAAACCCACCAGCATCTTCAAGGGAGAAAGATCTATGTAGCAGTCTGCCTTCACAAAGATTTACAGTCCTGGAAACCCTAATGGGTGAGTTCTACTGTCTGATGAGTCAGAACCAGCCTGATGTCCAAGGGCTTAGTTTTATTGAGAAGCATAGTCTGTATGTCAGGTGAAGAGAATCATGGGCTTCATAGGGTAGAGTTCCCGACAGTCTGCAAGCAATGAGCAGCAAAGCAAGGTTCAGCAGCAGAGACTCCAGTGGTTTGAGGATGGTGATTCTGGCAGGAGCATGGAGGACAGAGAGACCTCAAAGAGTAGGGGCTGGCAGAACTGGCTGTATGTTTCCTGGCCATCTGCCTCTGCCTTTGTCTGTTGACAGCCCACATTGCTGTAGAGCTCAGGACCCCTCTGAGAGCTCCCTCCCAGGGAGCCCTGCCTGAGTTGAGAAACTGCAGGTGTGCTCTGTGCCTGGAGCCAGCCTCAGGTAGGTGGAGCTTCTGTCACTCAGAGCGGAATATAATTGGCCCCTGTGGGACCTTGATGGCAGCCACTTGGGGCACACTTGGAGGGTGGGGAAGAGGGATGAGCAGAAAACTCAGGGGATGTGTGATGACTCTGTGCATATTTATTCTACACGATGAAGGGAATGCAATTTCCAAAGCAGCACAGTAAACCTATTTACTACAACTCTTGACTTTCTTTGCTTGTACCAGGGAGACACCCTAAATGATCTGTCAGGCTTCATAAATAGCCTTGATTTGGGTACGGAGTCAGAGTTTATCTAACCCTGACACATTGCCAATGCCTGACTGCTGGCAGCTCAGCTGAATAATGTGGACTGTTTTCCTCTGCTGTCTCAAGGAGGCCTGGCGTGGGATCACTGTGGCTGGAGTTAGAATCCACATGGAAGCACAGGAAAATGTCAGGTGATCTACCTTAGGAAAAACATCGCCAACTTCTCATGATGGAGTGAAACGTTTCCTGAGTTATCCTCGCAGTCCTGGAGCATGGTGAGGTCTCAGGAGGTGGTAGAGCGCAGGATGCTAATGTCAATAAAACAGGGGAGCTGTCGTTTCTGTCGCACTGAATTTGAGTTGCTGTCCGTGGGGATAGACATGTAGGCAATGAACACTGGTGATGATTGCACAGTGTGGCCGGTATGATGGGCCTCATTGAATTTTACATGGGAAAAATGTTCAAACGGCAAGTGTAGTATTACACATATCAAATCGTGTTGAAAACAGGACTCTGAAAGGCCACAGGGACTAACAGGAGTTGGTCATTAGATTATCTACTTTTGCTACATGAACTCATTCAATATTCACTTTTCAAAGGCAAGAAAACAAGTGTGGAGTGGTCAGTTTTCCTAAACAATCGGCCTAGCAAGTTGCACGAGTGAGACTCCATGCCGCATGTTGTGGCACCAGATAGTAAGTGCCATCATTTCATTATATTGACATATAAATATGACATTGAATTGATTAGGTGGCAAAGTGGATTGTGCATTGGGCTGCTTTGTGGAAGGCCACGGATTTTAACCCAACAACTGCTCCTCAAGAGAAAGCTGCATCGGAAACCCCGAGGGGCTATTGTGCTGTGTCATAGGATCATTGTTAGTTGGAATAAAGAGTCCTTGAAGTGCTCTTGGGTAAGCAAAGGTCTCCTAACCACATGATCAGCAGTTCAAACCCACCAGCCACTCTGGAGGAGAAAGAGGAAGTTGTTTCCTCCCATAGGCTCACAATCTCAGAAAAACCACATAGGGTACTGTGAGTCAGAAGAGAGTATATGGCAGTGGTGGGATTTGTTTTGATTTTTAATTATTAGTTGGAATGGACTGATTGGCAGTGGAATTGCTTTGGTTTTCTTGGCTATTTATTTAAAGAAATCATACAATATAAAATATATATTAATATAACATATTTGGCATAATATATAAATATACCACGGCAGACACATATTAATTTCATGTTTTTCACATTGTGTCTACTTTCTCTCATAGCTAAACTTGGTGCTGGTCCTTGGAAGACAGATATGAGGCTAACAATTTTTGCATCTGTGATTAGTGCTTTTCTAAGATTTTGCTTCCTTGGTTTATTTGTACAATCATGTATATCACTTTAAAACTGAATTTCTAAATTGCCTGCCAGTTTGACTATTTAAAAAAAAGAAGATTATATGTGTGGTTGGTGACAGCAATGAAAAGTTGCAGGATGTTTAATTTTATATTCCTTTCCAGCAGCAGTTAGTGAAACCTCATCAGACTTGCTCATAACTAATACCTTGCTGGAAAGGGGGAGAAGATCATGTCCTTGTTTTTTTTACTGGCTGGAAATAAGTAATTTGGATTTTAATGGCACAGGTATTGTGCTACAGAAAATAAGTGTTCTTCCAGCATTCCTTTTCTTTTTTTTCTTAGACTCTTTGCCACTCAGTTGTTGCTATGACACTTGAAGCAAAGCAAGTAACACCTTTGCAATGCCATGTTCCTTTAAAAACCTTTCCTTAAGAAGCCACTGCTTACCCAGCACCATAGTGAGGTGACGCCGACGTGGTAGCACTAAACCAACTAGAAAATTCAACTCAGCTGTGCTAGGCAGACTGGTTGTCAGCCCATGGCCAAGGTCTGTGGGGAAGAGAGTTTATATGTTTGGAGTGAGTGAAGACACTTCCTGGCAGACATCTCTAAAGCCTCAAAGAGGATATCTAACTCTCCTCCCCCCACTCTCCACAGATGAGGCACACAGTTAATTTGTTGCTAAAGTTTCTGCCTAGACCAGTGGTTCTCAACCTTCCTAATGCTGTGACCCTTCCATACAGTTCCTCATGTGGTGGTGACCCCCCCAAGCATCAAATTATTTTTGTTGCCACTTCATAACTGTCAATGTGCTACTGTTATGAATCAGGCGACCCCTGAGAAAGAGTCCTTCGACCCCCAAAGGGTTCACGAGCCACAGGTTGAGAACCGCTGGCCTAGACAATCTTTATCACTGTAGCCTCTTCCTTGCAGATGTTGACTCAGTGAGCATTTACATGTCATCCCATTTAAATTCATTGATTACTACTTTCTCCTCTCCACTCACAACAAAACTGTAGATCAGAGATGGTAAATGGTTTCCTCAAGACCGCCCAGCTAATAAGTGGCAAATTGGGATTCTAAAGCAGGACTTTCTGATGACATGCTTTGCTCAATAGTTTTCCAGGCTATCACTTCCCTTGGAATTCTGATCACACTTGGCTCACTCATGCTTCTCACTGCACACCTGCTATTTCTACCTTGGCTTATCGTTCCACTGGATTTTGTCTCCTTGAAAGTCAATGGCAGACATGACTCATTTCCCCAACAGTGCTGACTGACAGGTCTGGCCCTGTGTGCAATGTGAAGAAATTGCACGCATGTCTCAGAATGCTGACAAGGTAAACAGAAATGGGTTTGCCCATTTCCACAAGAAGTACTTAGGAATTACATTCTCTATGCAATTAGGGTTTTTTTTCTTCTATTAGCTTTGTAGTCCGTGGAATAAATTAATATGCTAGGCCCCATCTCCAATGGATCACTCAGGTTTCCCTTGTCTTTTCAGAAAAGCTTTTAAGTGTCCGTGCAGCCCATCAGGATGAAGGAAAACAAGTTCCATCAGAGGTGACAGTAAAGGATGATCAGGCATTATACGGCTATTCTAAAAATGTTGCAGTTCAGAGAGCTCATTAATAATCCCATGGAGATTTTATATACCTTTTGTCCTTGCGCTGCCCTTTTTGTTGGGGAGGACAGTACCATTTCTATTGGACAGATGTAGAAATGGAGGCAAGAAGAGGCCGAGTAACTTGGGCAAGCATATGTAGCTAGAAAGCTTGCTGAGCTGGGACTACTTTCTAGCCATTGACTTCCTGGCCATGTTACCATTGGGAAGAACCTATCTAGCTATATTCAAGTCAAAGCACTGCAAGTAATTCTCACCTTCTCTCTGCCTTCCAGCTCTCCCACTTCAGCATTTCTTCAAGTTGCATTTTTTTTTTTACATCTGTGCCACCAGTCTGGTCAAAATGATCGTTGGCTTATAAGTCAGCAGCACACTTGTGGTTCTGTTGCTAATAGTCATTCTCATTAACTTGCTCTCTGTGAAAACTCAAATTGTCACCATGCACCCATGCAAACCTTAAAGTGACTGCAATTCCGGAACTTGTTACCAAAATTTTATTCGTTTCTACTACTGTACTCTCCTCTTATGTAACTTAATGTTATTCTCTTATATCTGGAGCATTTACTATAATATAGTATCTGGTTCTATGGAAATACTTGTTTTATTTCCCTTTCACCAATCTCTTTCCTTCTGATTCGCATATATTCATTCTTTAGAAATACAAGCATACTCTGTTTTATTTCCCTTTATTCCACATCATGGATATTGTGTTGTTGGTTTTGTTTTTGTTTTTTCCTTACCAATTGGAGGTTTTGGGTGACCCTGCAAACTCGAGCAACTCTATCATTTACATATTTACAATAGGTCCTTATTTCTTGTCTCTGTGTCACATTTTGGCCATTCTCGCAATATATCTAAATTTTAGTCATGTTTTTTGCACATTAAACAAGGTCAGGTGTTCAAAACCACCAGATGCTCTGCAGGAAAAAAAAAAACTACTCCTGTAAAGGTTTGCAATCTTGGAAACTGACAAAGGCATTTCCACTCTGCCCTACAGTCTCACTATGCATTGGAATCTACTCGGTGGGAGTGAATTTGGAGCTTTGAATCGTCTAGACCAAGGCCCATTGCTGAAAAGTCAATTCATACTTGTAGGGACTCTCTACAGGGTCTTGGAGTCTGTAAATGTCCACATGAGGAGACAGCCTCATTTTTATCCAAACCATTGGCCGTTGTTAGGTTTGAACCTGAAACCATGAAATTAGTAGCTCATCACCTAGCTCAACAGCACCCTCAGGGCCTGGTTGTAATTGTTAACTTTGACATGTACTGAGCAACCAAAAATACGTCATTGGCTTAATGCAATGTTAACTTTATTATGGAGGTCTGGAATCACCACTTGCAGTATTACTGAGGTATCGCTGTACTTTTTTGTCCTAGAAGCTTCCTAGGTACTTCACAGTATCCATTGGGATTGCATTTCTATCGTGCAATTGCCCCTGTCCCTTATCCTTATCCTTTTATAGGCAGCATTGTGATTGTCCTACTGTATTTCCTACTGGACTGAGAATGTTCTCAGATGAGCAGGATCAGGTAGTATGGATCTTGTGTAAGAGCTCTTTGGGGGGGGGGTGGCGGTTTGGAGGATGTGTGACTATAACGAACACAACTATGGGTCTTGGTGGGAGGGCTCTAGCATTGAACTGTCTAATAAAAGAGTGCTGTGGATCCCACCCCTCTTATAAGTCAGGTCATGCTTAACTTAATATCCTCAGTATTTGCCAAGTTGACTCCGGAGTAGCAACTAGGGGAAACTAGGCAAGTAACAACTCAGTGAGTAACCAACAGAGAAAAGTAGGTGAGTAACAACTTGAGGGGAAAAAACACATTCAATTTTTCTTTAAAGTTTTCAAGTTAGATGGAATAAAACCAACTAACGGGGAAAGAAGGCTGATGTTATTTAACCAAAGTGTCATCCTGTCTCCTAGCCATAACCTTTCTGAAATAGCATCTCAAGTATAATAAAAGTTTATTTATTTAAATGATGGTTTCAGACTTGAGAATT
This sequence comes from Echinops telfairi, assembly GCF_000313985.2. NCBI lineage: Eukaryota > Metazoa > Chordata > Mammalia > Afrosoricida > Tenrecidae > Echinops > Echinops telfairi. The sequence continues at coordinate 2,962,535 of NW_022103917.1, read as the reverse complement.
AATAATAACATATGCAATTGGAAATTCAGTGGCAGACAACTCGACTTATACTCAGATGTCTTGGTTGGATTCTTGGCTAATATATCTTATAACTGTCAAGGGAGGCATTGATGTTCAGCATGTTTCACTACAGCTTCCAGACTAAGATGGGTGAGGAAAATAGGCCTGGTGATTTACTTCCCCAAAATTAGCTATTTAAAACTGCATCGATCAAGGCCATCCAGTCCACAGGTGATCATAGGGATGACAAAATCCTGGTCCTGGGAAGCTAAGTAACTCATCCAATCATTGGAGGAGTGGGTGATGGTAGACATTTGTTTATTCATTGTATAAATATTCCCTGAACATCTTCTGAAAGCCAGACAATACGAATATAGCAATCATTTTCAATGTTTTCTTTTCTTGTGAAACTCACACATGAGTAGGAGATTTAGCTCGTGCATATATAACTACCAAAAAACGCTTGTGATCAGTACTTTTCAGGAAGAAATACAAGGTTATGTAACAGAATACAACATAATCAGGGGGGGGCATTCAATGGGGTAGTCAGAGAATGAGTCTTCGAGGAGTGACGTTCATGATGAGACATGGGTGAAAAGAAACAAGAAAGTTCTGTGATTAGGGAACTGCCAGTACAAGTATATGGTGGCAAGAAGAGACGCTGGCATGTCCTAGGGATTGCCAAGGGCCATACGATTAGAGAAAGTGGTGGTCAGCGGCATGACATGACACTAAAATTACACTGTTTTGAAAATGTCTGGTTTAATATTCCTTCCACTCCACTTAGACACCTCACCAGATGTTGAACATACTGCTATGTATGGCGAGCTGTCCGTTTGGGCTGGTCCTGGGCAATGTTGACTCAAAAACGTACCATGTTTTAATGGAAATTTATAATTAGAATGTCTTCTAGATATCATTCTGACTGTCAAAGGGATTACCCTTTTTTTTTCAGTGACACTAGCTAATGCCTTACCACTGTCTATTTCACTTTACTGCTTTTCCACGAAGATGGAATGAGTTTTGTTCCTGAGCTATAAATGACAGTCAAGCATTAATGTGATGAATAGCTTTAATTTCAATAAGTGTATTCAAACTTGAAGAGGGCCAGGACTAAAACATTCCACTGATACATACCAAAGCCAATGCCACTGCTCAATCCATCCAGTGCCACAAAAAGCAAAAGTTGGAGTTGAGAACTAATGAGTTTATAAAAAGTTTTTCCATGGGTGTCTTTGCTTTGCCTTTGACTGAAAATTAGATGGCATCTCTCCACATCCTTACAGGACTAAAAAATCAGGCTAGGTTCCCACAATAGCTGCCAGTTTTCATCACATTGGATGGGAATCAAACACCACCACTTTGAAGAAGGTTTCTTCATTTTTTTTTTCTTTTCTTTTTTTAATTTTTTTAGTTTAGTTTTTTCTTTTTGGAAGAAGGATTCTTACACCCAGGAGCTTAAGGCAAACATGAAACCCAGCACCCTCCTTATACCTGACTAACAATAGAAGCACATAAACATTACAAACATTGGCCAGAAATGCAATATCGCAATGGAGTCCATGTTTGCTGTATTCTCCCCTGATGTAACCACATGGCTGCATATCAGAAAGAGCATTTAAAATGACTCTTTATAAACACTGATGAGGATGGCACAGACTTTCACAATACAGGTTCTAAAACGTACCTGCCTGGATAGGAATCCTTGTTTTTTGACATTGGGTAAGCTCTTTAACACGGTGCACTTCAATTTCTTCATAGGAAAAAATGGTGGTAGTTTGTTTCAATTTTGTTATGAGGATTCAATTTTGCTATGAGGATTTGATATAGCAATGAATTCTTATTTGACATGCCCTTTTTTTGTTGACATAATTGTTTTGTCAAGAAATCTAAGGCATATTCTGACATCATAGCCCTAACGCATCACCAATGGGCCACCAGGGCTCCTGCAAGAGCACTCAAAGTCACTGCCATGGACTCCTGACTTACAGACACCCTGTAGGACAGAGCGGAACTGCCTCTGTGGGTTTGCAAGATTGCAACTCTATATTGAAGTAGAAATTCTCATCTCTCTTCCTGGCAGTTAGCCATCCAAGCGTAGTCCATCAGGCCACCAGTGTTCCTCTTGAAAGGGGAACATTGTTTCAATGTGTAAACATTAAGTCAAAAATAAAGATGCATAAATGAAAGAGACGAGAAAGGGTAGATTCTCAGATGTGACCTACAAAGCCTGTAAGGCAAAACAAACCAGATATCTTAATACCGTAGTGCACTGCTAATCAAAATTAGGCAATCAGTCAATGGACAAGTGTATGCTCAGGTCTGCTTTCCCCAGAACAATGGTTGGTCAAACTGGTGATAAAGTTACATTTCTTTGCATGTATTGCAACCCTATCTCACATGGATACTACTATGTCTTATTGGCAATGATGAGTTTCTGAAGCTAGAATGCATACATCCTGCTCTGTCTATGGTAGATCTAAAGATCTGAAACGTGCCATATTTTGTGTCTGGCATTTGGCAAGCTGCAGTTTGTGCCATTGGCCTAGTGATTTTGTGGTAATATACTGTTCACGGGAGAGATCCATTAGACCAATGAGAATGACATGCCACCCTGTCCTTTGTCTTTGCAAAAAATGAAATTCATGTTTAAAATCAATTCTAAGGGTATGTATGTGTTGGAGCGTGAACCTCAACTTCAATCCACTTTTCTTTCCTTCCTCTAAAAGAATGACTGCAGATAGTGAAGGAACTCATTTAGCTGGTCTAATGATCTTGCTGGAGCCCTGGTACTATAGTGGTTAGTGTTAGGCTATGATCTGCATGGTCACCAGTTCGACATCAGTAGCAGCTCAGGGGGAGAAAGGCTGCATTTTCTGCTCTCATAGACAGTTACAGTCTCTGAAACCCAAGGGAAGTGGGGGATGGGGTTCGCTATAAATCAGCATTAACTCAAGAACAATGGGTATGAAGTTTTTCGCTATTGTTCTTGTGAGAATGACATTCCACACCTTGTCCTGGAATTTACATGAATACTTAAGTCATATAGATTAGCCACTATAAAATGAATGAATTCCAATTTTAGAATGTATGAAAAATGTTTTAGAAGTGTAAAAAAACTGAAATCACTCTACAAAAGGATTTTTTAAATGCAAATCCTGTAAAATAGAAATTTGTGCCACTGTCTGCTTACAAAGCATGGGCCTTTTCAGTGCTATTTGTAGCAGCTCATATCGTATACAAAGTTAATGGAGGTGGTCCCAAGTTGGGCAGTAATTCCAAACCATGACATTCCAACCCCCCATGTAAATAAATCAACAAACCCATTGCTACTAACTCAATTCCAACTCACAGTGAGCCTGGAGGAAGAATCAAACAATCCTTGTGTATTTCCAAGGGTGTCATAGGTACAGAATAAGACTGCCACATAGTTCTCTCATGAAGTGACTGGCAAGTTTAGTCAGTCAATCTTTCTGTCAGCAACCGAGAGTTTAACCGCTACACTACCAATAACAAGTTGTTATCCTTACATAAACTTTTTTAGAATATCCAAATTTCAAAAATAATGTTGATGCATGCTAAAGGAAATACCAAAATATCCATCTATTCTATTTATCTAAAGGATATTACAATTCATCCTCATATGAAGTAATGAAAATGATGAAGATGAATAATATGGAGATAGGTCAGGAATGGAATTAATTTTTAAAATTTACATATCCAGATTGGGTGATATTTCTGTTGTTATTCATCAGTAAGTGCTGTTTGTGGTGTTTTATATTTTTCTAAATTAATATTCATGTCACACTTAACTTTGTATTTTTTTATGTAAAATTGTAAATGCTTCAGGATTCACAAATCTGGATCAACCCCTTACCTTACTACATTTACAGGTTTATATTTTGCCATATTTTCTTTCCAATTGTATTGTGGGTGAGGTATTATACAATCTGCAAATTTTGTTAAATATTAAAGGTATTGATTTAAAACATGTACTTAACTTTCATCATATTATTAAACACCAGCTATTTTCCTATTTTTCTCTCAAAATTTACATGATGATCATGATGAATGACTTTGCCACAATATTATATGCATCTGTTTATAATTTACCTTAATAATTTGTTTTGAAAAATGGAATTGCTGAACCACTGCTTATGTGTCTCTCTCGTAACTCATTCTTTCTCTCTCCAACTTCCCTTTCTAATAGTCCTTTCCTTTCTCATTTTCCTAATTCTTTACTCCTCTCACTCCCTTTAACTACTTCTTCCCTCCAATTAAAACAAAATGTTTTCTTTGTCATTGTCAGGGCCATTTTGACCCTCAAAATGGGCTTAGCAATATACAATACCATACCACACCATGACAACATTTGTATTGTATGTTAATAATAATATAATTCACATCATTACAAACACTATTTGCTTATTTTATTGCCTGGCTGTATCGTATTAAAATATATAATTGTTGTGCTTACTGGAAAATGATTTGTTGTAGACCCAAGGCTGAAAATTAACTGTGAATGTAGTTTTATATAGTCTTAGGGTTTTCCATAGTGAGTTGTAGAAATCATGCAGCTGAGCATCTCTCTAACAGCTCAAAGCATTCATAATGTGATTTGTGCAGGGTGATTCATTAATTAGGCAACAAGTTGAATATTCAATAAGACTGAAGAAAAATTAGGTGCATTTAAATTATGGTGTTGACAATGAACATCGAAAGTACCAAGGACTGTCAGAAGAACTAATAGATCTGTCTTTGAAAAAGTCAAGCCAGAGGATAAATCACTCTCTGGAGGCCAGACCCATCCTCTCTGCCTTCCCTTTTTTGCTGTTGAGACACTCAGAGAACTGGAGGGGACACATGGAGCCCAACGCCAGTGTTGAGATGCGTCCACTGCCACTAGATCCACAAGACATTCTACCTCATGGTCCGTGATCTTCTTGAATTCAGCATCATTGCATGTGCTGAAATGAGAACCAAAGTCCTCAACTGGGGTAGCAAAGAGCTTTGGTATCCCATCCTCCCCACTTATTGTCTTCCTAAGAGAGATGCTGTTTTGTTTGACCCTGAACTGGGAGTTAATAACAGAAGGTAAAATGCTGAAATTGGCATAAGAGAAGAATAAAACACGTCCATCTTTGATACATCATGGAGCTACTGCATAATCCTGGAGCCATCTACTTCCAAAATCATTGAGTTAACAATAATTATGCTTATAAATTAGAAAAAAAAAGTAAAAGTACAGCCAGAATACTCTTTAGAACTGATGATGGCAAGGTATTGTCTCATGTATATGGGACCTTTTATGAGGAGACCGACCAGTCTCTGGAAAAGGAAATTATGGTGGATTAGGTAGAATGGCAGCTAAAAAGAGAAAGACCCTTGACAAGATGGATTGACACAGTGGCTGCAACAATGGGCTTAAACCTAAGAACAATTGTGAGGATGGCACAGGACTAGGCTCTGTTTCCTTATGTTGTACATAGGGTCAATGAAAATGAGAACAAAATTGATGGCACATAACATGAACATATATGTTTCCTTTGCAACAGAGCCAATTTGAGTTATTTTTCTTATATCCATGAAAATCACAAGGGCTAAAATGATGACAATATATTGGAACAAAATGAGTTCATGTGGCGGTAGGCATGCTGTTGTTAGGGGCCGTCAAGGTGGTAAGACCTGGTAGGAAAAGCTTGAACCAAAATTAGAAATAATAACCCAATAATTTCAATAACAGTAAGTAGTTTTGCTTAGTGACGTTTAGGTTATATAACTGTACTGTACACTTTGGACTGTGAAAATATCTTTATTAAAAAGTCCTTACAGAAACATAACTCCTATTGAATCACAGAATCCTTAGCTTCTAATTTATTCCCATTTTCACCTCATAAGCAGTCATAGAAGTTAGAAATATATCTTCTTCTATTAGAAAAATATGGTCCTTAATGTTTACTAATTTTTTCGCCATACTTGTCCCCATAACCTTTATTTATTGCATACCTTTTAAATTTGTCTGACACTTGATAAATAAATTTTGACCAAAGATTCGTGGTTGAATATTGTTTTCTTTTATTTTCTGATAGCTTCCATAGTGTCTGTCTTTATTTTTTTTTCCTTCTGTATTTATATAAATATTATAAATATTCAACATAGCATCCCATATGTTTTTGGATTTTTAAAAATTTTATTATAATCCACTTAAATCTTACTTTAAAAATATTAAGAAAAAGACAACACCTTTTTTTTCAGTCAATATACTCAGCTCCATTGATTTTAATTTTCAACGATGTAGAATGTTATAAGACAATAACTGCCAACACTGTTGCAAAAACCAACACAAACATATAACTCAAATGAAAAGCAACAACTTGGTTTTTCTGTAAAAAAATGCAATAGTTTAAAAAAGAGTTTCTTCATCGTGTCTTTGTATTCAAATGTCTTTATTGCTGGCTATGTATTTGATTCAAGTTCAAAACCCAACTCATTGCCTTGACGTTGATTCTGACTCAGAGTGATCCTAGAGAACAGAGTAGAACTACTCCTTCGGGCTGCTAAGGTGTCCATGTTTAGGGGAGCAGAAAGCCTCCTGTGTCTCCGGCAGAGCAGCTAGTGTGCAGTTAGCAGCCCTCTGCATAACCCACTCTGTCCCCAGGATTACTATTGAGGAGCTGCTACTGTTGGTAAAGACCTTGGAGTTCCTTCCTACTCCTAGCGACTGTAATAGAGGGACATACTGCCAGGTCCTGTGCCAGCCTCACACTTGGGGTGGCGCTGGAGCCATTGTTTTTAAGAGCCCTTTTAAAAGCCGAGGAAGGAAAGATTACCATTTGAGTCACTCACTTTACCGCTTCTCATTTTTTTAGTACATACCTTTATGTGCTAGTTCCAGAAGCATTATTATGTAATGAATAAAAATAATTCATTGACCCGAATTATAAGAGTCAATCATTTTGCAGACATAGCAAAGAAAATTCCATGCCATTTTCAGAACCTGCATCTTCACATTAAAGAAATCTTATAAAATCCCATTTGTAGTACATGTCTCTTTTATACATTTATCTCCATAAGTGTTTCATCGTTGTATTAAATGCCGTTTTCATTTAATAAACTTCTCTTGATGCCATTTCCATATGAATAAGTTTCCCATGGTAATAAAATTTACTATCAGTGCATCCACATTTTCAATGAAGCGTCTTGATAAATAATTCAATAAATATGTAAATAAATGACATATTTATATGTACAGTAATGTGTTTTTCCCTTTTTAGCTAAGTCAATTTGCCAAACTGATTCAGTTATGAGGGAAATATTTTCTTAGGGGTTCACCAGGTCTAATTAGACAGTGAAAGACAATAGAGTTGTTGCAAGCGAGTATTCCTTGCATTGGACCTCAAAATACCCTTTATGACAATATCACTTCATTACAAAGCGTGGGAGGAGAAGTAGACAATCTCTTTGAACACTTGAAACTTGGGCAGAAAGCAATTTAAAGTTGTCAGCCTTCCCAAAATGACACAGACTGAATGTTTACTGTTCCCTCTTTTATTTATTTATTTCTGACGGGATCAAATTTTGAAGTAGATACTGCCATATAAAAGGATGTTATAGTGCCATCGTGGGTCATAGCAAATTGGATTAGTGAAAATATATATAAATTTATAGTCAAGATGAGAGTGTCCAATGGAGACCAAATGGAGCAATAAAAAGGTGAGCAACTTACACTGCGATCACCTCGGCCCCCTGGAATGCTGGATCTTACCTGCTTTAGAACGCTTTCCTCTTGGCAGGAAGCATTGCCTAGATTGATTATCTTCAATCCTTCCACGGTGTAGCATTCTCTTCAAGTTATTTTTACTGTCTGCTTATTTGGAGTGCATGCCTAGAAATTCCCGTGAGGTAAATTGGTAAAGTAGGCAGCAGATAAATTTCTATGGCTTTGAAAGTTAAATCTTGCGAATAGCAATATACTCCTATGTAGGCCTAGCTCCCCAGTCCACATCTCTTTTTTCTCTGTTCACTATGAATGTTCCAAGGCTAGGCAGGGCTATACTAATGAATATGTTTGAATTTACATATGCCTGCATATTTGCTCAGCTATGTTCTCTCCCTGGCCAGTCCACATTCTGTTCTGTGCAGAAGAGATGTCCATGTCCATCTTCAAGAGCAAAACCCAGCCCGCAATCTAGAGCAGTGGTTCTCCACCTTCCCAATGCCGTGACCCTTTCATACAGTTCCTCATGTTGTGGTGACCCCTCCCCCCAACCACAAAATCATTTTCATTGCTACTTCATCACTGTTATTTTGCTACTGTTATGAATCAGGCAGACCCTGGGAAAGGGTCATTCGACCCCCAAATGGGTCGCAACCCACAGGTTGAGAACTGCTGATCTACCTTATATTCTTAGTGGTGATTAAAATATAGCATAACAGGCAAGCCCATTCCCTTTCTGGTAAATTTCTAGGAAATGCTGTGATGGGAAGAACTTTCAGGCGATGATGCCATGAGGAGTTAGGTGCCCTTGTGTCATCCCCTCCCTGTTAATGTAGGTGTAACACCTACTTCACATCTCGTTGATAGACGATGGAAAATGAGATGGGACTCGCCCTTCTCCTGACTGCACTACAGTATATAAGAAACTATTTTAGTTGACTGGAGCAGGTCATTCTGTTTCTGGCTTTGAAAAAGTAAAATGTTTAGTGAGAAATCAATATGATGAGGAATTGAGAGCCACACCACCCAAGCCTATGCTACAACCAGCAAACAAACAACTAAGGACTCAAGTCTTGCAAAGAATGGAATTGTTCCATCAGGTTGAATGAATTTGGAAGGAGTCTCTGAGCTTCAGAAGGGAACGGAGCCTAGCTGATCCTGGATGACATTGTTAGACACTGAGCAGAAGACCCTACTTAGCTGTGCTGCCCTCCTGAGTCGTGAAATTGTGAGATAATGAACTTTTTTATTATTATGGTTTGGGGAAAATGTTATAGGGACAATCCGTTTTCCATTTTCAACAATTTAGACAATTTTCTCATTTCATAACCTTAGTTGAATCCCCTCATTGTAACCCTACAATTCCCAATTCATTCCTGGGTTCCTTGTACCCATACATCCTTATTTCTTGCTCCTTCTTGCCTTTTGGATTTTGTTTGGGATTTCTCATTCTTCATTAGAAAACCAACACCCATTCTCATACTCCTAGTCATGTGAAAACTCTGTTCTCATGCGCCTTTAGCTTCCTAGAATGCCAAGACATCAATACACCTTAGGAATGACATCAGGTAAACCTATATTCAAACCCAATATCATGCATATTCATGACAAGACACTACTCAAACAAGTAGAATACTGCAACCAACTTAAACTTATGCCTACAGAAGCCTACACACAGGACATATTTCTATGTAGGTGGGCCTACACTGGGCCAGGCAGCCCTAGGCTCAAGCTCATTCCCAGGTGTCCATTTAGAAATTGACATTAGGTTACCTCCATCCAGGCCCATCCAACGAGCTGTAGTCATCTATTCCCCCACAAACCCATGGCAACTATTCCAAAATCTAAGCCACCCAGACAAACATATGTCTATCCAGACATGTGCCTGGTTTGAATCACATGCACAAGGCCCAAGGGGAACTGGAAAATATATGCATATTTTCAACAGAGATGGAGTTGTAAATGACTCCACACTTCATGGGAAAATATATAGGAATGAATATATCTCAGCCTGCTTATCATAAGATCAAATCCCCAACAAAGGCAGTAAGATAGAGTCATTGGGAAGAAAAAGGTGGTAAGGGTCAAGTGTCAGATAAAGGTTCCAATCAGGCAGGATGGAGTTTGGGATAGTATCAGAGTCAATGCAGGGACTGTAATGTTAGTCTGAAAATCGGACTGAAGCTTACTTGAACAGACTGGACCTAGATGACAGAAGAGAGAGGGGATCTACGTATTGGTCTGAGCGGCTAAAAAAGGAAGAAAAATAAAGCAAACTGGACTTGGAATCGTTAATGGCATGCCAGTTCATCCCAAACACAGGGAGAGACAACGAGAAGCGCTATGATTTGTGCAGATGCCAGAGGTGGCCCAGGGATCTGTGACATGCAAATGCGACTGAAGAGGGCAGGCTCTGCGGTCAAGCCAAGTTTATTTTAGCTCTCTTTTACACCCCCTAAAAGAAAGTTACTAACTTTCCTTTACATTCCTGTGAAAAGTTTGAAATGCCTTTTAGCATATTTTATTACACTCTAAAGTAATGTCTACTGTTACCACCTACCTCCTATTATTGCAATCATTGTCATTATTTTATATTATTAGCAGTACTTTTATTCTCAGAGCTGAGAACTCTGCTGGTCACGTCACATAATCATCATCTCTGATCTTTGTCACCAATTTGCTAGTGTTTTGTCATCATGTCTATTTGAAAATGAGGAATCTGAGATATACAGAGATTAAGCCTGCCCCGTGAATTTTAGACATGGCAGTCCCAATGATCACATGAGCTAATTCATTAAAATAAGTCTTTCTATTTATGGCATAGCTAGCTAGCTGTCCCATCGCTTCTGTTTCTTCAGAGAACCATGTTGCTTTTTTCATTGGCTTAGTACCGTGTCATGCACATACTAGAGAGTTGTTATCTATTTAGGAATGAAGGAACCATTCACTTTATATTTTGAGATTATAAAATACTGTAGATTGCATATGCTCCTCTTCTTTTGAGATAGTTTCAAACTTACTAAGCCCCAAACCAATCTGGCCGCCATCGTGTTGATTCTGACTCATTACGAATCTGTAAGACAGAGTAGAATGGCTGCCTTATGGGAATAAAATGCCCTGTCACAAGGAAGGCAGGAGTCAGCCAGGGTGCAGCACAGCACCCGCAGAACACACAACATTGCTGTGTTTTAATGCGTTCTTGACTCCAGTTCTACCATACAAATCCAGTTAGACCAGAACAGGTACACTGGTACAGATAAGAGCTCTTGACACGCGGAATCCAAGAGAGATAAACCTCTCAAGAACAGTAATGGGAATAACGATACCAGGAGGGTAGGGCGAAGTTGGGGAGAGAAAGGGGGAACCAATTACAATGATTGATGGATCCCTGCCCACCCTGTCCCCCCAACCCCCCCAGCCTAGGGGGAAGAACAATAGAAACGTGAACGAAGGGAGACAGTGGAAAGTGTAAGATAAGAAAATAATAATTTATCATTTATCAGGGTTCCATGAGCATGGAAGATGGGGGAGGGAGCTGAGACCAAGGGCTCAAGCAGAAAAAAAATGCCTTAAAAATAAAGATGGCAACGTATGTACAAATGTGTTTGATACAATTGATGTATGCATTGTTATATGACCTGTAAGAGCCCCTAATATAATTATTTATTAATAAAAAAAAAAACACAGCCCTTTCTCTAGATGGAGCATGGAGCCCGTGGTGGTTTCTAACTTCTGACCTTGTGGTCAGCAACCCAACACATAGCCACTCCACCACCAAGCCTCCTTAAAACTCACAGAAAGTTTAAATGAACATTTAAAAAAAAATCCAGAAGTCCTGTTCAAGTTTCACCAATCCTACCAAGAACAAGAGAAGCCACGGGGGCATCGGGCATTGCGTCTAGTTATCATGTCTCCTCAGCTTCCTTCAATCTGGAAGGCTTCCTTATTTCTTCTTAAACTTTATAGCCTTTAGGGCAGTAGTACTCAACCTTCCTCACACCATGACCCTCATATGGTGGTGACCCCAACCATAAAATTATTTTCGTTGCTACTTCATCACTGAAAGTTTGCTACTATTATGTGTCATCATGTAAAGATCTGATATGCAGGATGTATTTTCATTGTTACAAATTGAACATAATTAAAGCTTAGTGATTAATCACAAAAACAATATGTAATTATAGATTGTGAAATATTTATTTCTAATTACAAATAAATGAAATTTTGTCTTGAAGCATGGTATAGAATGGGTAACAGTCATAATATAACAACAGTAAACTGCATTGCTACATTTTGCAACAGTATGCATAAAAAGCCAAGTCAATGGGAAGGTTGAGACAGCTTCTTTCTCACCAGATCAGCATATCCGCAGAGGGGTGGACCTGCCTTGAGAAGGCTATGTGTTTTCTGATGGACTTAGGCAGTCCTTGTGAAAGACTCATTTGACCCCCAAAGGGGTCACAACTCACAGGCGGAGAACCGCTACATTAGGGTTTTGTAAATGCTGAATCAGTTATTTTTTTTAGACTGTTGCCTCAGCTAAGGCTTCGCTGATGTTTCTTCAGGATTCAATTCAATATATACATCTTTTGGCAGAAAGATCACAGGATGGATGCTACATCCCATGTTTCTCCCTTAAAGCTGCCAGGAGTTTGGAACTGTGACCTTGAGGTGGTCAGTCCAATATAACCCATTTGATATGAGTTTTTAAATCTGACTCTTATAGCCATACCCACCTCCCACCCCCCCACCCCCCCACCCCGCCAACAAACAACCATTGTTTTCCTTATGAGTCTGGGTTTGAAGGTGGGGAAAATAATTATTGATTATATGATTATTGTTGTGATTGGACTGTTGGCACAATGTGTCCCCTCTTTGGGCCGCTAACAGTAAGGTCAACAGTTTGAACTCAACCGTAGGCCACCTGAGAACACATGAGACTTTTCTGCCTGTTAAAGGTTTACATCCTTGGATACCCAAAGGAGCAGCTATATTCTGTCCTATAGGCTTACTATATGTAGGAATCGACTCAGTGACAGTGAGCTTGATTTTGAATTTAGAACTTGTAACTAGTCAGCATTAATAGATATTTAAATACAGCAGTAAAGGATATGTAAAGGTGTATAAATTCTTGTTACCTTATTACCTTTTCAGAAGGAACAAATAAATAAAATCAAGATGTGACTTCGTCCTATTTAAATTTTTTTTAAATTCTTGCTGCATTTATATTGGCAATTCCTTTCATGTAACAGCCTGCATTACTAAGAATAAAAAGTAAGTTATCAAGTGCAGCCACAAAATTTCAACCAACAGTGGTAGGTACCTTGTTAAATATTAAATTCGATTTTAAAGCTAGGATAAATTTTGGCGATGGAATGAAATAGACCCATACTCTGAAGCAGACCCTACTTTCTATAGGGTCATAATGGAAAATAAAGGAAACACATCAAGGCATAGATTCTTTTAAAATTTAGGATTAGATTGTACCCTTTTATTTTAACTCCTACACATAAATATCCATGACTTGCAGCAATATGAAAGGGATTTGAAATGTGTATTCCCCTACCAAGACTTTATAGAGAAGAACAAAATGTGTTTCTCCAAATTTAAGCTTTAAATAGCTAATGCACATAGTCTTGTTTTACTCACTAACATTATGCTACTGAGAGTGACTAAAGGGTTAAGGCAGTTAGAGTTTTTACATTCTACCCCCTCTGACACATGAGGTTCTACAATAAGAATTTAATTGATCGGTAAGAAACAAATGTCAGTGTTACTTTGTACTGAAGGCCTTAATTTTCCTCCTTTCCTGTTTTGTTTTGTTTTTCTAAATTCAAGTCGTTAAAGAGAGTTTGACCTTCTCATACTTCAGTGAGAACATGTTCACAACAGACAGTGGTTCTGATTAGAATTGTGTCCTGTGAATTTTATGGTGGTTGACATTTGCTATTTCATAATAGGTCACTACAAACGTCAGGTGTTTTCGCTGTAGCCAGGACAGCGGGCTGTAATAAACTCAGTTAATGACTTGGAATCCACAGGGCACCTTCTGTTGTGAGATTTTCACTTGAGCTACCCCAGGGATAATTTATTCCCTCTTTTGTTAGCATAATATAAAGAGTGGCCCTTGTTTTCCCACAAGAGCTATGCCAGTCTAGGGTGTAATATCCCAACTGGCCATGCATGCCTGATCAAACTTCTCTGTATAGTGGACCCAGTGAGACCAGAGACTGTTTGGCTAGGATTCTCATTCTGGCTTCATTACCAGCTAATTAGGAGTGAATTTGTGTGAGCTAATTAAACTCTCTGTATCTCAGTTTCCTCATCAGTAAAACAGAGATAATGAATGATACTACCTTCTTCGGAGGGTGTCAATACTTATAAAGTACATAGAACAGCATAGCACACTTTGGAAGAACCCAGAAATGATAGACTAATTGTACTAGTGTGTGTGCACATAGGTGGGAGGAGTTGGAGACAATTTGGGAGTGTAAACTATGAGTCACTTTCTAAGAAATGGTGGTAGTATCTGAATTTGACGAGTACTTCAGTCGAATCAGAAGGAATGTGTTTGGAGGAATGGCTGGAGGCCATTGCTGGGCTAAGGAGCTTACTGGGTAGAAGGCTGAGACTCTCCTATAGAACTAGAAGTTAGTTGAATTGTAAGAAATCCAAGAGACTATCATCTGTCTTAGCACAATCTACTCAACAGGTCTTGGTTGTTAAAAGATAGGGTGGTCTGTCGGGCAGCATGGAGGGTGTCTACTGCAGTCTTGTTAGTGGCCCTGATTCTCTGGGCTGCATCACTGGGTTTTCTGCCTGGCTTCAAATGGTGAGTCAATAATGGTGTACTTCCCTAGGGAGGATCCCATCAGTCGAGTACAATTTTCAGAAGGTATTGTTGACTGAATGCCATTACAGATTGATGAAGGAATTCCATGCTGACCACTTGGCTGGCTGCCTTCCTATCACAGCAGAGGAAGCTTTTGCCATCCATTCCAAGGTTTTAAATGGACATTTTCATAAAGCAACAACAACAGACAAAGCAGCCCATTATCTAATTGATGCCCATAAATTACAGACGGTTTCTTTTCTTAAGACAATTCTTAGAATAGCTCCTTTAAAAAGAAATAAATAAGTGAAACCTCATTTAAACAGCTTTCACACACACAATTTCCGAAAGCAAACGTCGCGACTCTTTACCAAAATCCCTTTGCCATCTGTCATTAAGTAAAGAAAATAATGATGAGGGCAACAAATATATAGATGTGCTTTACACAATTGATCTATGTATTGTGATAAATTGTATGAGCCCCAATAAATTGATTAATTAAAAAAAAAAAAGAAAATGCGCCATGGCCTTTTAAGATGAATGAGAGGGGCCACATAATACAGCTGTATGTATCTTCTATCTCTTAGCACAAATAGTTATGTCTAACAGAAGTTGGTTCTGTTTGCTTGGGTTTAATTACTCTACGAAGTGTTCATTGGGCCTCGTTTAAGTTGCTCACGGGTCCATGAGGACAGCTCTCTTTGACTTGTTAGCAGAGGAACTCTGTGCCACATCCATCCACAGGTGCACCTTTTGGGGGGCAGATGTGAGGCCATATAAGGCTTCCTAAATAGTACATGTTGTCCGCCCCCCCGCCTCACACACACACACACACACATAGTGAGGACAACATGGGAGTGAAAGCAATCAAATGAAATGGAAACAGATGTCCTTTCCTTTTGCCTCACTTAGCTTGTTGGAGTTGGCTCTGGGTGGGTGGGTAGGCCAGGCCAGTGTACAGCTAGGCTTCTCAGTGTCCAACCACCACCCTGACAACACAAAATTTAAACACGCTCAACTTCTCCCAAGCTGCCTCTAAAGTGAATAAGCGATGCATCCCATTCAAGTAAAAGTCTACTGAGTAGCTGCCATGGGCCAAACCTTATGCGAGGTATCCGGAATACTAATAGAGCTAACAGCTCCTGAGGTCCTGGGTGGCACAAACAGCTACCGACGCAGAGTTTGACGGTCCAGGCATTTTCCAGACGTATGTCAGAACAAAGGCCTGGTGATCGGCTTCTGAACAGTCAGCGCCTTGGAAACCCTCCGGAGCGATCCATTGTACACGTGGAATAGGCTGGTCGAAAATTAAAAATGAGTACAAGAAAGAGCAAATTGTTCTCAAATTGATTGTGGCAAAGATTACACCTCTCCTCTTAATATCATTGAACTTTTGAATGGCATTATATGTGAATTATATGCCAATAAAACTATGAAAATAACAGATATTGGTTGATCACATGGGCCAGACACAGGTCCAGCTAGTTGAGGTGGAAAACCTCATGAATCCTGACCGTGAGGAATACGATTCTCAGAACACTCTTCCTTGTGTGGCAAAAGTGAAGTTGTGGGAGATTTGGAGACAGAAGTGAAGCCGCATCCGTTTGTTCCCTGCAGGTTTGAGGGTTGCCATTACTTCACTGCAGACCAGAGGTGCTAGCAGGTTCTTGCTCTCAATCCAGCTCCCTGCCCCCATACCAGGGCTGCTTAGCAGATGTCACCTAACAAGAACGGCATGAGTAGAATTAGAACCCAAACATTATGAATGTAGCTCAATCGTTTCAAAAAGCTGTTCGTTATGAACATACACTTAGCTTCACAAGATGCTCAATCTCTTCCCAACACCAAGTAATGACAGTGTTTTAAGAGGAGGTGGATTCGACATGAATGACTACATTTAACAACCTTTCACCCTTCTCCTAAAACAGCAGTTCTCAACATGTGGGTCACGATCGCTTTGGGGGGATCGAACGACCCTTTCACAGGGGTCACCCAATTCATAACAGTAGCAAAATTGCAGTTATGAAGTAGCAATGAAAATAATTTTATGGTTGGAGGGCGTCACCACAACATGAGGAACTGTATTTTTCAACACAAAACGTTTTGTTTAAACCTGAAAATGTCCCTTCTATCTGAATACCTGCCAACATTTACCTGCAAAGGAATAACGTGAGCGTTTTCAAGACAAGATTTTTGAAATGAATCTTCAATGGATTTTTTTTCTGAACAAGTTACTGGAAGACTTTTTAAAATAAAATTGAAGGCAAAAAGTACAAAAGAGCCATCCAGAAACGGGACCCAGCATGGGAAAGAAGTCAAAGAAATTGCCAGGTTGATTAATAAGGACCTTCGCATGGTAGCGCTGCGTCAGTGGAAAAAGACTAGCCGGTTCCCCGGAGCTATATGACAGCCTGATATGGCTTCTCGAGGAGCGAAGGAATCCATCGAGTACCTATATGTGGGTATGGAGATGTGATTCCATCGCCTTGCAGACGATGCTCATAGATACCTTGATGATGAAGCAAAGAAATAAGCAAGACATTTGAAAATGAGTTCCTCACAGAAAATACATTTTGGCTAACAAATAAATTAAAGTCAAATACAATATGTGACCCAGCTGCAACATGATTTTAGTATAATGATTTGAAAACCAAATATTTATCCCAAAAGAGGAGCATGCTAAATTCAGAGGATGAGGATTATAAGAATTCTGAGTAAGTAATGGAGAAGTATGATAATCAAAAGGTGTGATTGGACTATGGAATGATATGATGTATGTATTAACTTCAAATTTATTAAAAAACATTTAAAAATCCCCAAAGTGCCTAGTCTGAGACAAAGAAAATATATTTATCTGTCTTTCTATTTCTGTTTTTTTTTGCACACACACATACACACACACACACACACACACACCAGGCTTCAAAAATTCATGGAAAATATTAATTCCTTTATTTCAATGTTGCATGAATTTTCAAAAGCCCTCTGGTGAATAGCTTTATAAATTCTAATGTTATAAGATGTTTAAAAGGATGCCAGTAAATACAAGTGGAAACACATTAGAAATACCATTGGACATGGTTAGCTTAGGGGAGTGGGAGCAAGAATATGTGAGAGGACCAGAAAAGCTGTTATTATGAGCATGGAAGGACTATTTGATTTTTGAAGCATGCCCTTATATTACTTTAATAACAAAATTAAATGGAATTCAATATATTAAAAGCATTAATAATTTAGTTTAAGTAATTAACTCTCTATCTTTACAAAAGATCAGCCCAGTTCAGAATTCTTTTAATATAATAACATAAACTATTAATAAGTGTTGGAGTTTGTATCACTTGTTTTATGGTCTGTTATTGACTCTTGAATGCTTTGCAAATAAGGAGGCCAGCTCAGGCTGAGCGAGAGCTGGTTTTATGCCCAAGTTTCTGAGTGGTGAACTAATGCTCCATACTGCTGTGTTTTCAGTAACATTTCTTTCTGAGGAGCCATGAGGGTTTGAGTCCATTGACTCTATGTATACACAAGGCAAATGTCTTGCTTACATATAAAACCCACAGCCTTCAATGAATTGTGTAAATGCTTCTGATGAGTTTCAACATGAATTAGCTTGATTTTACGATTTCACATGAACACTTTCTCCTTCATTTTAATAGCCACCAATGTCCCTTACTGAGCAAATTATGCTCTATAAAAATCATACACATGTGAAAGTTGGACGTTGAATAAGAAAGACCAGAGAAGGACCGGTGTCTTTCAATTATGGCTCTGGCAAAGGATATTGAAAGTACCATGGGATCAAAAAGATCAAACAAATTTATCTTGGAAGAAGTATAGTCAGAATGTTCTTTAGAAGCAAGGATGGCAAGGGTTGGTTTCATGTACTTTAGACTTGTAACGAGGAATGTCCAGGAACTTGAAAAGGGCATCATGCACAGTAAAATCAAAGGTCATTGACAGAAGAAAAATCTTGGACAAGATGGATGGACACAGTGGCTGCAACAATGGGCTCAACCATAGGAACCATTGGGAGGAGGGTGCAGAACTAGGCAGTGTTTCATTCTGTTGTACAGAGTCAGTATAACTTGGAATGGACTCCAGAGCACCTAACAAAAACAGTAACAGAAATCATATAAGGATCTCTAGTTGTACAATGGGTTAAACATTTGACTGCTAAATGAAAAATCAGTGATTCAAAACCACCAAATGCTCTCTGGGGGGGAAGGAGGCATTCTGCTTCTTTAATTATCACACTTTGTAATGCTATAGGATCACTATGAGTCAGAAGAGACTCGAGTTTTGGTTTTTGCTATCTTTCAAGGCTATACAGACCTTGAATAAAAGCATTATCTATTAAATCTTATGTAGTATAATTATTAGTCCCAATTCTGGCCAGAGATGCCCTACTTGTAAATGGGTAGCTTCATTCACAGGAGTCTTGGTTAGATTGTAGATGTTGGCAGCCAAGAGCTGTATCCATATAACAGAATCTCTGAGCTTTCTGAAGCGATTATCATGACGAAAGATATGATAACAGAGGAAACTGCTTTGTCACAGTTGAACATATTAGGATGCATATATGTTTGTGTGGATGTTTGCAAAGGGCACGTGAACAAAATACCATTGAAAAAGGATGTTTAAGATGGAAACATTTAAGATTCTACTTTACTGGAAAAGGGAGGACTATGTGCAGCTAATTATTGTTGTTCTTAAGTTGCTCTGGCGGCATAGTCGTCATTCAGTGTTATGTTAACCAAAAGGTCTTCAGTTTGAAACCACCAGCAAGCAGCTCACCAGGAGAAAGCTACTTTTGGTAACTGGCAGGGCTGTTTTAACATGCCCTATGTGGTGACTCTTAGTAGGCATCCACTCGATGGAAGTGGATATTGTGGCTGCACCTGTTCATCTTCTGACAGGCAACAGTACATTCCATGTCACCATCATTCAAAGGCACCAATTCGTCTTCAGTCTTCCTTATTCATTGTCCAGTTGTCACGAGCATCTGAGGTGATTGAACATACCATGGCTTGGGTCAGGCACACCTTAGTTCTTTAGTTGCCACCTTGACTTCTCAACACTCTAATGAGGTCTTTTGCAACAGACTGGCCAAATGCAGCACATTGTTTAGTCTTTCTTGACCATTGTTTTCCTGCGTGCTGATTGTGGATCCAGTTCGAATGAAATCTCTGATAAAGTGAATATTTTCTCTGATTATCATGATGTTTGTTATTGATCTAGTTTCAAAAAATGTTGTTTTCTTTATGAAGGGTTGTAACCTATCTGGAGACTGTCTAGTCTTTGGTGTCAATCAATAAGTTCGTGACTTCCTCTTCCCTTTCAGCAAAGTAGGTTGTATCGTCTGCATATCACCA
Organism: Echinops telfairi; assembly: GCF_000313985.2. NCBI lineage: Eukaryota > Metazoa > Chordata > Mammalia > Afrosoricida > Tenrecidae > Echinops > Echinops telfairi. The sequence continues at coordinate 2,942,614 of NW_022103917.1, read as the reverse complement.
ATTGTTAAGGAGACCTCTTCTGATTCTAATGCCAGGCTCTTCTTCATATAGTCCAGCCTGTTGAATGATCTGCTGAGCATACAGATTGAAAACCTATGGTGAGTGTTTATAAAGGGGATACACCACACCGCTCCACATTTTAGATCAGGTAGTGCCTCATTGTTTCGTTTGAACGATTGCCTCTTGAACTATGCATAAGTGCTACTTGAGCACAATGTAACATTCTACAATTCCTATTTTTCACAATAGCATTCATCATTTCTACAGTCAGATGCCTTTGCACAGCAAATAAAACACAGGTAAATATATTTTTATATAATTTGTTTTCATCCAAGATTCAGATGAGGTCAACAATGACATCCCTTGTTCCGTGTCATTTTTCTAATCAACCTTCGATTTCTGGTAACTCCCTATTGATGTACCATTGCCATGACTCTTGAATTATCTTTAGAAAAATATTACTCCCATGTGATATTAATGATACTATTCAATAATTTCCATATTCTCCTGGGTTACCTTTGAAATGCACACAAATATGGATGTCTTCCAAACCTCTTGGCACATGCTAGTGCGTGCTTTCGTAATTCCATTAATTTGTTGAAACCATTTCCTTTGCTATTCCTGCAGTTACTGTTTCCTAGTGTCCTCAGTGTAAGTTGAACTTATTTCTTCAGGACCACTGATCCTGAATGTGTTGTCCTTGATCACACATTACTTCCTGGAGTGATCAAACATTGACAAATTCATTTTTTGTACAGTGAGCCTGTGTATTTCTTCCATTTTCTTTTGATGGTTCCTATTTTATTCAATTGCTCATAGTATTTTTCGATATTGCCACTAGAGATCTGCATATTTTTCCTTTAGTTTTTCCTATGGGAAAAATTGCAGAATATGTTCTTTTTTAGTTTTTAAGCCGCAGGTCTTGTCACATTCCATACAAATGCGAGTAGGCTGTAATGTTTAATGGAAAAATTCCCTTATCATTGTGTTCCATTTTCCATGACTTTTTTTAAGCCATTCCATCCTACACTTGGATTTCTCCAAATGATCTTTGAAATCTTCCATTTCTGCCATTAGATTGAGCTACTCTACATTCAAGAGTAAGTTTCAGTGTCTCTTCTAACATCAATTATGATCTTTTGTTTCTTTCTTGACTTTTTAATGACTTTTTGCATTCTTTATGTGTAATGTCCCTGATGACATCCCTAAAGTTCTTTGGTCAGTGTTTAGTATTGGGTGCATCAAATCTATTCTTAGGATGATATTCAAATTAAGGTAGAATGTGTTCAAGGTCACAGTTTGGCTCCAGTGGACTTGTTTCAATTTTCTTCAGCTTCAACATGCATCTGAACAATTGGCCCTGATCTGGTTTTGGCAGATAAGATTAGTTTCTCCATTGATTCTTTACACAGATGTCGTCAGTTTGGTTTCTTTATTTTACATCTGGTGATATCCACGTGTATAGTCTCCATTTATGTGGTTAAGAAAAGTTATTTGCGATGAATAATCAGTGGTCTTACAAAGTCCTATCATGAGGTCTGCTGTGTCATTTCCATCTCCAGATTATATTTCCCAACTCCTGATATTTCTGCATTTTTCTACTTCTTGTGTTCCAATTACCCGAAATTATGAATGCCTCTTGCATGTTTGGTTAATTTCTGACTGCAGTTTTCGATTAAAGTTTTACTTTCCTTATCTCTAGCAACAGTTATTGTTGGTTGGTTTGAATAATGGTTGTATTAGCTGGTCTTCCTTGTCAGGGTAGGGATAGAATCATGTTGCTGACAGCATTATTTTTCAGGGGAGATTTTGAAATGTTCTTTTTGTTAATGAATGCTATGCCATTCCTCTTCAATGATCATTTCCAGCACAGTAGATATTACTGCTTATTCCCTCAGATATTTCTAGGAACTTGTGTACAGAAATAAGAATATAATCAAACTCCTCTTGCTTTGTATATCATTCTTGAATCCAAGCATATCCATTCCACTTGAATAAAACTCTCTGCAGTGATAAGAACACACTTGAGGTTTGTTCTTGTAATAAGAGGGATTATGTCATGTATTTCTTTCAGCTCAATGGGAAGGTAGGTTTTAGTTGTCCCATGAATATCGCTGCACAGTACTATGGAGCTAGTGAGGTATTTTAATGATCACATGCTGGAATTAACTAGACCAGATGTTTTATCTCACTTTCCAAGTATTGTCCCTCTCAACATTCAGATCATAGCACTGCTTCTTCCTCATTTTCCCTGTGGTCTCTTCATGAAATATAAGTAGAACAATGGAGTGTCAGCCATCAAAAAGCTTTCAGTGACACGCCTTAAGTCTGAAGAAGAGCCATGATAAGAAATGAAGACAACAGCCATTGATATTTTAGTAACGACTTGTTCTCATATTCTCTATGTCCCCAAATACTTTGAGATACCTTAATGCTTTATATATGCAATTCTATTTCAAAGCCAAATACTACTTACCCAATTATAAGTAACCATATGAGAGAATTAGCAAGTAACTTCTTAGAAACTTATACTTTATTTACAGGAGCCTTGCTGGTGAACATGAGTTATGCATTGAGAAGTATACTAATCACAAGTTGGAAACCACTAGTGGCTCCGTGGGGGAATATGGGGCTTTCTACTCTCATAAAGAGCTATATTCTCAGAAATCCATAAGGGCAGTTCTATCCTATAGGGTCATTATGAGTCAGAATCAACATGATGACAGTATTTTTGGTTTTAGTTTTGCTATTATACTTTATGTAAACTCGATTCACCAAACATTTTACAATATCTATTACATGAGCAGTGAGAATGTAGCTTCAAATGGAAAAGTGGGCAGTATGAACCCACTCAAAGACACAGTAGTTCTCAACCTTCCTAATGCCGTGACCCTTTCATACACTTCCTCATGTTCTGGTGACCCCCCAACCATAAAATGATTTCCGTTGCTACTTCATAACAGTAATTTTGCTACTGTTATGAATCGAGACCCCTGTGAAAGGGTTATTCAATCCCCAAAGGGTCGTGACCCACAGGATGAGAACCGCTACTTTAGAAGAAAGGTCTGGGAATCTACTTCCAAAAGGTCACCGTCCAGAAAAGGGTGCATGGATTTGTTTTCTATGAGCCCCAAGCTAGGCATCCGAAGAGGAGATTGTGTTCTGATAGGAAGCCAAAGAGTACAAGAAGAATGATCAGACAGGCCAGAGACTGAGAAGTGCAGTTAGAGGTCTATTGTGATATGCAACCTCTGGAAGATGGATTTGAGAGTGAGAAGCAGTCAAGATTATAGGATGGCATGTGGGTAAATAAGCAAGTACCGTCATCTCAGTGGCTGTACTACTTTGAGGGCTTCTGTGGTGAAAAAAAAAAAAAGTAATTGAGGTAAGTGCCAGATGGGAGCTTTCTTACCCATTCTAGTAGGATCTGGAAAGAAAAAAAAAAGGACGACTCTGTTTCATTGAAAGAACACTTCAAACTGAGAGGGCATGCCAGTTGACGGTGCAGTTTGTAAAGCAGCACCTGTAAGAAGACATCTGTATGAAAGTCCAAAGGGACACGCACACTCTTCTTTTCAATTCCCCGTGAACCCAGAGGCACGGTAGATATTTTTGGACCGTGCCACAGGCAGCCAGGTAGGTTGGGGGTTTTCATTGCAGCCCATCTCTGTTCTACAATAATGAAAGAAGCACTAAGAAATTGTTCCTGTCAAATCTGTCAGGGACTAAAAACAAGAGGAGATGGATTTGACAGTTCTCAGCACCCATGTCACCACTGCGCTGTGCTTCTGGAGGAGGATGGGCGAGCAGTGAAGTATGTGTTTCTCGATTCACTCAAAAGAATGTCTTCAAATGTGTTTGTTGCATCGCAACAAGTTTGGAAAAGCTGACTTTATATCCCAGGAAGTCTTGTATGAGAGAGGGAGAGAGAGAGAGAGAGAGACAGAGAGAGAGAGAGAGAGAGAGAGAGAGAGAGAGAGAGAGAGATCTACTATGTGAAACATACTAAATCGATGGGATATGTATGGGGCAGACAATAGGATCATCTTCCTGTCTCTTTGCTCACTTCTTGTGTTCTTGCTGTGGGTTTTACTTGCAGATGGGTGTGAGCTTTCTGACACCCACGTGCCATTGAGCTGTATTGCGTCGCTATCATTTCTGATGGCCCTGTGGAAATAACAACCAAGCAACCTGGATCAAAGTTCATCAGTCCAGAATCAGTCACCCGTGTCTTGACAGCGAGGTGGAGGTGTGGGGGGAGTAGGACGGTTGCACTCAAGGAAGCTATTGACTGTGTGCCTGTATAGGGCTATGTAGGGAACATGCTGGATCATTCTGTGGGTCAACTCTTGGATTCATTAGTCAGAAATGTGTGGTGTTACCTAACCCAGGCCTGCTTTGTAGTAAGATTGAGTCGTTATCCTCTTCTAAGGATTTTACCTGACCTGGGGTTTAAATTTAAAAGGGCAGGCTACCTGAATGCACTGTGATTTAATCTAGAAGTGCGAATCAAACAAGGACAGACGTTAGAGATTACCATTCCTTTCTATAAGGTGGTGTCATTTCAAATCCAAATCAAAAGACAGATGAGTTTAAGACTGCCATTCTGTTTACAGAGTTGAAATCATCATTGACTTTGAGGGAGAAAGATATGGATTTCTATTTCAGAAGACAGTTGCAGTCTTGAAACCCACAGAGGCACTTCTCCCCTGTCGCTGGGTCACTGGGAGTCAGCAGTGACTCATTGGCAGTGAATGTTTGAGACCCCATGCATAGTAGCAAAACCAAGCCCAAGGCCATTCATTTGGTTCCACTCTAAGCCCTAGTGATTCCATGTGCTGCATATAAGAACTGCTCCCCAGTGTATTCTAGGCTGAGAACATTAGCAAAGCTGACCCTCAGGTCTTTCCTTTGCAAGACTGCTGAGGGAGTTTCAACTGCCAACCTTAACGCCAACTGCCAAGCACATGGTAATAGTATCACACAAACTGTTTGTACCACCCAAGGCTCTTGTATATATGAGGACTGTTTTAAAGGGTGCCAAATGAGTTAGGCTATTAAATACATCAGGCGTTTTAAAAGTTTTACAACACTTCTGAGAGACAACAAAACCCACACGGAAGCAGCATACCAGCTGACCCCTACTTGATCACTGAGGACTTAGGGGGTGCATTAGCAAAAGTAGGGAAGAAAGCAGATGGTGCATGACTATCAAATGATATAGCATCTGGAGTCTTACAGGCTTGAAGACAGACGGCCATCTAGCTAAGAAACAACAAAACCCACAAGGAAGAATCACACCAGCCTACCCCAACATGGATACTGAAGACAAAGCGGGTACATAAGCAAATACGGTGAAGAAAGCTGATGGTGCCAAGCTGTCAAATTACACAGAATCTGGGGTCCCACATGCTGGAAGA
>NW_022103917.1:2927179-2936554 GCF_000313985.2 Echinops telfairi | reverse complement strand
AGGGGGAAAATGAACTGACACCAGGAGCTCAAGTGGAAAGTGGGTGACGTAAGAATGATGAAGTCAAAATATGTACTAAAGTGCTGGACACAGATGATGTATGTACAGATGGTGATGAGTTGTATGAGCCCCTAATAAAATGATTATTTTAAAAAATATATATTATTATACAACAATCATGACTTTTTGTCAGCCAAAAAGCTGGAGTTCATTGTCAAGAAATATCTCTTCATTCCAACACTCCCTCCCTCCCTCCCCCATTATTTCTGCTTCCTCCCTACCTTTGCCTCCTTTTCCATGTCTTCCCCTCCATTTCATTCTTCTTCCCTCCCTTCCATCCACAGTTGGTGAAACTCCTGTTGTCACTGTTGTTGTTGTTGTTGTTGTTAGGTACAATTAAATGGTTTGTGTCTCATAAGTTCTCTTGTATGGTAGTATGAACTGCTGCCTGGTCCTCCACCATCCTCAAAGTTCTTCTTAAATTCCAATTCATGTTTGCAGCCACTGTAGCAATTCAACTTGTCCAGGTCCTTCCTCTGTTTCGATGACCCTCAACTTTACCAAGCATGATTTCCATTTTTTTTTCCCCAAGGATTGATCTCTCCCGGTAACATATCCAAGTTGAACACTAGGGACATCTAAATCAGTTCCACCAAGTCTCCTTGGCCTTGCTTCTAAACTCCTACACTTTCAAAATACTGGAGAAAGAATAAATCAAACTTTTTCTCTGCCCTCCCTGATCACGTCTTCTTAGAATTGTTATTGCTAGAATTTGATTTTCAATATTCCCTTAATCATTTCTAAGTGTTGTTTAGTGGAAGGACCACTCACAATCTAATTACTCACATTTTCTTAAGCATTTGGTGAACTTCAGGTAGCTTCCAATTGATAGATTGTGAAATAAATTTAGTGAGTCACAAGAAACATTTATTTTTCATACAGTAGAATAAAACATAGTAGGGATTTCATATCAGACAGTGAAACACATATTTAGGGTAAGTATCATTGCCTGATTCTTCTCTTTTGAAATACACACACAGAAATTGACTTGGTCCTACATGATCATGCATGATTTGTTTGACTCCATTGATGCAGCCATTGTGTCTATTTTGTTGAAGGTCTTCCTTTTTTTAAGTAACCCTCTACTTTACTGAGACAAATGTCCCTTTTCAGGCAACAGTTCATCCTGACAACATGTCAAATTAGCCAAAATACATAAGTCAAAGTCTTACTATCCTCACTTCTAAAGGGGATGCATTCTGGCTCTACTTCTTCCAGGACAGATTTGCTTGTTCTTTTGACTATCCTGAGCACTGTCAATATTCGTTACTAGCACCTAATTCAAACACGTCCATTCTTCTTTTGTCTTCCTCCTTTTTATATCTAAGTTTCACATGCATACGAGGTAATTTTAACAAAGCTTGGCTTGGGTCATGTGCACCTAAGTCCTCAAAATAACATCCTTGGTCATCAATACTTTAAAGAGTTGGTGTGCTGTATATTTGCCCAATGCTATATTTCATTTGGTTTCTTCACTGCTACTTTCATTGGCATTGATTGTGGATCGTTGATAACATCAATCTTTTCTGCATCTATTATGAATATGTATATTGGTCTACTTTTGAAGATTTCAGTTATCATTACATTGAGTCAAAATCCGTACTGAAGCCTGCAGTCTTTGTTCTTCATTATCCACTATTTCAAGTCTTCTTCAGTTTTAGAAAACAAGATTGTGTTCGTCTGTATATTGCTGGTTGTTAATAGCTCTCTCTCTCCTTTTGATATATATATATTTACAAATATACATATACATATACATACACACACACACACACACATATATATATATATGAACCAGCAATGTATGCGTGACTGCTATCAGGTTGATTCCAACTCCTAGCCACCCTATAGGATGGTAGTACTGTCCCTGTGGGTTTCTGAGACTATAGCTCTTTTTGGGAGGAGAAAGCCTCATTTTTCTCCTAAGAACCAGCTAATAGTTTCAAACTGGTAACTTTGCAATTAGCAGGCCAACCCATAACTACATATAATTTATATATTAATGTGTATGTCAGCCAATTAAATATGATTTCTTGCTGGGAATCACAATGAATATTGCTTGCAAGACATAAAAAAGCAACAACAACAGAGGATTACCTTTCTTCTGCACTGATGGAGAGGTTGTAGGAAAAGAGTGAGAAAATTTAAAAAGATAAACCATTTTTTCTTCATTCTTTACTTTGCTTATCAAAGCTCTGCTAACATTTACCTAAAGTAGCTTGCCTACATTCCAGTCCCTTTGAAAGAGTCCAGTATTGTAGTACAAAAAGAAAAATAAATGAACTTGTGTTGTCAGTTTTTAATTAAGAAATGTATAAACACAAGGAAAATTTTTACATCCATAACCATGGCAAAATATAATGTTCATGGAAAATATAATTAGCACCATATAATTAGGTCTTGATTAGCCAATTCAAATTCATATTGTACTTTTTCAATTAGGAGTATAGATATTACTGTTAACAGGAGAATTTTAATCTAAATTATGAATGTCACAACTTCTCAGAACTTTCCCAAAACTACCTTAGATACTATGAACCACCCCGCCCCATCTTGTTTTGGCTTTGTTTAATTTTTGAGATAATTTAACTTGAACATTTGCTATATACTTCAAACATAACACTTCTAATTTGAATATAAACAATCCAAGTTGAACATTAGGCACATCTAGATCAGTTCCACATGTTTCTGTCCTTTAATTTAGGGTCTGGGCATTTAGTTAAGCACAGTTCCTAGATCAATGTTATACAGTGTGGATGATACATAACCTGGGGCATTCATTACTATTGCTCATCAGATATGTCCTGCTAAGTATTTTCTTTGTTTATGGTAGAACTCAACATATGGTGAGTTTGTCCTCATGAGGTCTGGTCAATTGATTGTGAGCAGAAGTCACATATGAGCACTCACTGCTGATGGAATTAGATGCCAAAAAAAAAGGTCTTTCCTGAGAACTGGTCCCAAAAGTAAAGTTACAGAGGGTGTTTGGGATGGTGGCTGTTCTTTCCCTCTGAATCTCTTAGTTTTACAGTGATGATTAGAGGACCTAAGGCCTGGAGTTGACATCTACCAAAACTTGGAATAAACTTTTCATTTTAAAACACTCCTTTTTTTTTTTTTTTTTGGTTGTTGTTTTACTGTTTTTGTTTGTTTGTTTGTTTGTTTTTTAAACATTTTATTAGGGGCTCATACAACTGTTATCCCAATCCATACACACATCAATTGTGTAAAGCGCATTTGTACATCGTTTCTCAAAACATTTTCTCTCCATTTAAACCCCCAACATTAGGTCCTCATTTTCCCCCTTCCTCCTCGCTCCCCCCTCCCGCATGAGCCCTTGATAGTTTATAAATGGGTATTTTGTCATATCTTGCCCTGTCCGACTTCTCCCTTCCTCCACTTTTTGGTTGTCTGTCCCCCAGGGAGGAGGTCACACACAGTTCCATGTTATCGGTTCCCTCTTTCCTACCCATTCTCCCTTTACCCTCCCTGTTTTGCCACTCACACCACTGGTCCTATAGGGCTCATCCATCCTGGATTCCCTGTATTTTCAGTTCCTATCTGTACCAGTGTACCTCTTCTGGTCTAGCCAGTCTTGCAAGATAGAATTCGAGTCATGGTAGTGGGAGCGGGGAGGAAACCTTTAGGAACTAGAGGAAGGTTGTATTTCTCATCATTGTTGCATCGCACCCTGACTGGCTCATCTCCTCCCCGAGACCCCTCTGCAAGGGGATCTCCAGTAAAACACTCCTTTTTTATGGTTGTTGTTCTTGTACCATAACCAAGGCTATCTTTGCCCGTGCTACTTGGTGGGCTTGTAACCTTAAAGTTGTTGCTTCAAACCCACCAATTACTTTGCAGATTAAATATGAGGCTGTCCACTCCCAGAAACAGTTACAGTCCCAGAAACCTCAGATTGTCACCTAGAGTTGGGAATAGTTTGTTTTGGCCTATCTTTCTTAGTGCACATAATGATGGAAACATCAGTGAGGTTCACTCACACCACTTGAGCTAGAATGATAAAAATCCAGAATTTAGAAACTAAGGAAAATGCACTAATGCTTTATTGGCAAACATGACAAAAGTCAAAGAAATGCTTGTTAGGTAGATTTAGCTTCTAGTTCATGAAGACTACTGTGTCATAATCAAAGGGAATATATTTCAAGCACTTTACTATTAAAACCAAAAATGGTAACAAAAAAAAGTACCCATTAGTAGATTTTGATGCAAAAATGTATTTTTAAAGTATCATCATGATTAGATTTCATAGATTTACAAATAATGCCTGAGTGATGGATTGAATATAGTTAAAATGGTTGATTTTTTTTTGTAGTAGCTATACAAATCTCTAGTTGTATTTATTGGGAAAGTAGTACTAACACAATGACAAAGTATGTTATATGGCAAACCCAGTGAAAATACATGTAAACACATGTGAAGTTGATACTGAAAAGGTACTAAAATTATAAAACATTTAAGTCCAAAAGATCTACATTGTAGATGTTTAGAAATGTGAATTCTCAGTAAAAATCTTGGGAACATTTATGGAAGTAAAACCACCAAAATAAATTAACTATCAAATAAATTTTGGAGAATTTTAGATGAACAGAATGCCAGGGTATACATGTGTTTATAAAACAAATCATCCAAATTCTGCAAAATCAAATTTAAAAAATTTAAAATGATACTTATATCACTCAGTACTCTAAGAGAGAAAAGCAGCAGAGAGAAGGTAAATATTTGAAGATAAAGTACTGCCTCTTGAAGCCCTGATATCATGTAGAAAGAAAATGAAATGTCCGAGTATTTAAAATGTCTTAAAAAATGTAAACTGCAAATATGTACAAAGGTCTAAAGATGTCCTACCCATCAATAATAATTGTCTGCTATTTCCCTTGTATTTTTGTGATCTGTCTCTCTGACCCTGGTACATCAGCCCAATACCACCGCTGAATTCAATGTCTTATGATCTGAATGTGAGTCATGTTCAATGAACTTTAGGGGAAATGTCTGATATTTCATACTGATGTTGTTTAATATGGCTTGTAAGGCTGCTATTTCCAACCATATTAGTCATGACAATGATTATATTGATAAGTAGGATAATTAGGGGATTTTTCTCATTAACCTGCCTGATCCATCTTTTACTCACTTTATTTTATGAAATCATCTGGCACTGATATTAAAACCATATTGATGAGTAATGATATGCATTGTGTCACTATTAGAAAGATGAATAATTTTAAAGAGCCCTAAGAAATAAAAGTCTGGACACATTTATGATCATCTTAAAAATTTTACTGAGAAAATAAATTTTAGGTATAGAATCTTGAAAAATGAAAAGTCCTATAAAAATCTAAATGGTCATCGCCGTCATCATCAGTAAAATGTTTATTGCTTTAAAAATCTCATGCAGAAATTTCTCCATTTACACACAGATATGCAAGCCTTCTCATAAACTAATAGAATTATAGCTTTTCAAAGTTAGAAGTGATCTGAGAGATGATCTAATAACAAAGACCTTTAATGCACTCATCATAGAAAGGATTCATGTAAGTGGTCACCCCAGACACTACAAGTGGCAATTTAATCTGTTTACTTCTTCAGGTAAAGTACCTACTTGGTTCTGAGTTGACAATGTATCATCCAGTGAGTAATATCATATACAGTGCATGCAATATAATCAAGCAATCCTGTTGGCTAGGCCTTAGCAACCATTTCATGCCTAAGGTCCACGAAGGCTGCATTTTGAAGTTGTCCATCTCATTTTATCCTGACAAATAAACACCTGATAAATAATGCTTTTCGCTTATGATGATTTTGTGAAACATATTTGTAATTTATTCAAGGCTAGGAAATCTGTAGGTGGTACTTCTGGCCATTTGTGAAATGCTTGGAAAAGAATGACAATGTCATTTAAAGACTATACTTATATTTCACACAATATATGATGAGCATTACCTGCCACTCCTGCTTTCAGCCTAATTGAATAACAGATTCAGCCTCAGAAAGCATCTATAACAGATGGGAACTACAGGTTTTCAAAACAGTGGACATCAGATAAATTGATCCCTAAGAGATGGAAAATGAGACGTCCCATCAAATTTCCCCAGTCTTAGTCTTCCTTCTGGGACTGCCCAAACATACTGTCTTCAGAAAGTTTCCAGACATTGGTATGAAGAAAGGAAGCTTGCGTTTCAGCTGGAGACTGGCTGATAAGCAAGTACAGCTAGAATGCTCAGGGAAAATGGCTGGTGATTGGAAGCTGATCTTAACTTTAATCTCATTATGGTGATGTATATACAACTCTTTAAAAAAACACACAATGGAACGATGGAAGTGTATGATAGGTGAATTATATCTCAATAAAACTATTGGTGAAAAATAAAAAAGAGCTGTATCGATGGTCACAATAAGTAAATGTAACACAAATCCTTCCAACGACAAGGCCAAGAATGTGAGATTGACCCCCACTGTCTTGTTTAACTGCTTGGTAATAGTTAAACTTGGCATTGATGATACAATGGATCAGTGTAGATATCGTTGCTCTCCTCTGCGAAGAAACCCCGTTGCCGTTGAGCCTATTCTGGCTTATCTTGAATCCATGGGTTACAGAGTAGAATTGACCCATGTGGTTCCTTGGCTACCATCTCAACAGAAGCAGATCGCAGAACTTTGCTGGAGTGATACCACTGGTTGGGTTTAAATGGAAAACCTTTAGGTTAGCAGCCAAGTACAAACTACTTACCCCATCCTTGTGCTTCTGTAGGCTTTTAGAAACTGAGTTATATCACAGGATACACTATCGCCTTTAAATGTGGCCGACTTACTTAAATATAGTAAGGACAACGTCAGCCATACAGTCAAGCACACCTATCTATGTTCCACTGTGCTTTCCAAACCCTGCAAGTCGTATCACAGTAAAAATTCAAGGTACAAACACAATGGTTCCTCACAACAAATGAGTGCTATTTTGGAACACACCTGAAACCATTATCACTCCTATGGTATCATTATGTTAAAGATGTTTTAGTGTATCTCAAAGTGTTTTTTTTTAAAGGTTTTTTAGCATAGAAGGAATACTGTTTACTATATCTGAAAACAAACATTGGATTAAAGTCTGGTAGTTATGAACTGTAATGAACTCTTGCAATTTAATGAACAGATGCAACTTAAAGATAGACTCAAGAATGGAACACTTTGTAATCTGAAGACTGTCAGTTGAGGAGTGTTTGCACACTGCCAAAATAACATACAGTCCAATTTCACAGAGTATATCATGAATATTAAGTGATGAATAACTGTAGTCTTAATTTTCTCAAATAATGGTGACATATATAAAATACTGTTGTAGTAATTGTGTGAAAGGCATTCAACATTACTCTTGAGTCACCTAATTTTATTACTAATTCAAAAATTTAATGTAAGCTACATCTCTCCATCCTAATAACCGCAATTATTACAGCCTAAATAATGATTCTCACTCTCTATGCCAGAAAGCCAGGTTCCATTACTGGCCAATGCACCTCCTGCATAGTTCCACATCTCTGCAAGCAGAGGCTTGCAGGCTGTGATGCTGTCCAGGTTTCAGTAGAGCTTCTAGACTAAGCTCCACTAAGCTAGACTAGGAGTAAAGATAGAAGTAACCTGATTGCAAAATGTATCTCCTGGCAACTGTGTGACTCACAACAGTTCCTCTCAGCAAACAATCATAGTCATAGCTGGAGACAGAGCAGCATTTCAGTTTCATTCCATTGTGCATGGGATCACCATGAATCAACAGCCAACAGATGTCAGCTAACAGCAACAACCACAACTCATTGGTTACTACGGTGCCCTTAGGAGGAGGGTGGCTGAGAATTAGGCATTTTATCTGGGGTCTACCCTGCAACTCAGTCAATGACAGCTTCCCATATACACCGTTAGGAGAGCCATTGTGAGTGAGTTACTAATGATGTTATCTTTGTTCTACTTCAGCAACTAGCAGGTGAGCAAACTGTCTCTCTTACAGTAAGCTGTCTCTCTTATTCAATAGACAAGATTATCACCATAAATAGAATTACACTTGACACCTTAAGTCATGAAGTCAAACAAGTTTTACCCAAAAGGACAGGTACTTGGAAGGGAATGCCCATATATAACGATTTTAAAAAAAAGGAAAAGGGGCATTTGGTAGAGTCAGTGGCCAGAAGATTGGTCAAGATTGATTTTTCCATTGAGAAATGTTCTTTAGTGCTTTGATTTGAAAAAGTGTACCTGTTATGTTCATGGTGTAAGGCAGGCAGCAGAGAAACACAAAGGAGAAAGAATCATTTCAGGTGGAAATGGAATGGGGGTAATTATACAATTCTCTTTTAGTCCTTTGTTTTTCTCTCTAATACATATGGTTAATATACCTATAACATACAGGTTTTAAAAAGTAATATGTAAAAAACAGGATAATATAGAAACTTGCTTTCTCATATATTATGTAAACCTGGAGTCTATTATGATGACTATTTTCAGGATGCTAGAATATTCATATAAATAAAGTGGCGTAATTTGTTCTATCTACCTTCTTAAAATACCAGTTTCTACACTTACACATATATTTGGGATTGAAGAACTAGAAAATTCCAGAACTGTGGTTTCATTAATCTTCATATGCTCTACTGATTGTAGATCAATATTAATAATGGCCTCTGACTTGAATTCATTGGGTGCAAGAATGGCAGGGTCTGAAAGTCGAGGTCACGAGAGCCATTCACCGAGCATATTTCCCCCCAGAAGAGCTCCCTGGAGGAGTCTGGGTGGCCTAGGATTTATTCATGGGGCCGCTAGCTGCAAGATCAGCGGTCCTGCTCCTGAGGAGAAAGCCAAGCCATTCTGTTTCCTTAAAGCAGTGGTCTTCAAATGTCCTCATGCTGCGACCCTTTCAGACAGCTCCTCACGTGGTGGTGACTCCCAACCATAAAATGATTTTCTTTGCTACTTCATCACTGTCGTTTTGCTACTGTTATAAATCAGGCGACCCCTGTGAAAGGGCTGTGCAATCCCCAAAGGGGTCGTGACCCCCAGGTAGAGAACTGTTAAGGGTATGGAAGCCCACAGGGCAATTCTCCCTTTTCCAATGGGACTGAATGGAGTTTGGTTTGGGAGGAGCGTGACCACCTGGAGACAAGTTTTCTCTAATTATGGACACTTGTGACACACCTCTACCTAGATGATCTTTGCGCATGCTGGAGGAAATTTCACTTCTCTGGCCTCATTCTGGATCATGTAAACCCAAAACAGCCCGAACGGGTCTGGTGTTCACTGTGGTCAGTGGAGTGCGGG
>NW_022103917.1:2925357-2927079 GCF_000313985.2 Echinops telfairi | reverse complement strand
TCTCTCAGCCTGTATGCTTGCTCTTACCAAAACCCCAAACGGGCTACCAGGGACATGATGCTGCCTAATAGCCGTACTGTAGGCCATCTGCCAAAAACCCGAACTCACTGCCATCCAGTCAGTGCTGACACAGCGACCTTCTGTGGGTTGCCGAGACTGTCCCCGTTGATAGGAGTAGAAGGCCCGGTCTCTCTCCCGTGGAGCTGCTGGTGGTTTCGAACTGCTGAGGGTGAGGATCACAGTCCAACGTGTAACCGGTACACCACAGCTGTGTATTTTTAGGAGTCAAATTGCCGTATCGATCTCCCGCAGTTCTACTAGTGGGTTCCAAGAGTCATTTTTCAGTTAATAATTGAGTATTTAATCGTTGCGCCACCAAAGCTCTTTAACCTTGAGCTAAAACCACACAACATTGCTATCATGGGATTCTGACTCATTTCAACCCTATAGAGGGCTTCCCAGACTGTAAACCTTTACCAGAGTTGATAGCCTCATTTTCCTCTGTAGAAGCAGCAGAGGAGATTGAACTTGTGGTGATCAGTTCAAAGATTACCCAACAATACCATCAGTGCTCCGCCTGTCTCTTTGCCATGGAGCCAGTGCTGACTCATAACAAGCCCAGGAGGGGTTTGGGGGCTGTAACTCCTGACGGAAGTAGAAAGCCCAGTCTTTTTCCTGCAAAACTGCAGGTGAATTCCAATGTGGATTGCAGCCCAATGTGTAACCACTACACCACTAGATAGATACTCCTAGTCACTTAAAATCCCTAGCCTTTACTTCCAAATGAAAGGAAACTCTGGAGTTTGGAGCTCCAAAAAGAGCCCTATATGTGCAGAGTACATTTCGATCTACTCTTTAAAGGTGGCCAACTAAAGGTAATAACATTACAATGAAAATTAGTTTTTTCTATTAAAAGGGATTGTATTTAAATTGCAATTTGAAAGACAAGACAGAAGCAATGTGCATAAAATCCATATTCAGGCTACCTGAGTTCAAATCTCATTTCTATTACTCTATATCTGTGTGATCTTTCCCCAAAGACTCATCCTTTCTTTCATTCAGTTTCCTCACCTGTCCAAAGTATCAATGGAAGTATTCATCTCGTGAATTTTCTGAGGATTGTATGAGCATATGTGTTTATTTTTCTGATCAGCGGTGCTTAGTGCCGAATGTAACTAGTTATGTATTAATATTTTTGCAGAGAGGGAAGAGTTGGAATGAGAAGGCACAGCCTGCAGTCATAGCTCAGATATTTACTACTGGGAAAGCCTTAGACATGTTATTTTGTCTTTCTGGGTCTTTATGTTTTCATCCATAAAATGGTAGAGTTGAACCAGAAACTCTCCAACGTTTTCCCGACAGGTTGGTTATTGTATCCATTAAACCCATGGCCATAGAGTTGATTCTGACTGGTATATACTTTTTACATAGTCTGCATGACTGTAAACATTTATGGGCGGAGGTAACCACATATGTCTTTCTTGGAGTGGCTTGGGGGTTTGAATTGTGTGGTGCATAGTCCAACACCCAATCCACAGTGCCACTAGGGTTCCTTTATTGTACATAAGACATACAATTTGTCTACCAGAGATGCAGTGTGGGGATTGCACCCAATCTGGTCCCGCCACACTGAGGCAAGGCACTGGGAGTGCAGCAGAACAGCAAGGCAATGGAGCAGCAAGGTCCCCAGGGAAAGATGAAGGTGGGCTTTGGGGCCAGGGC
>NW_022103917.1:2916942-2923907 GCF_000313985.2 Echinops telfairi | reverse complement strand
AAGTGGAGAGGAAATGTTTTGAGAATGATGAGGGCAATGAATGTACAAATGTGCTTTACATAATTGATGTATGTATGGATTGTGGTAAGAGTTGTATGAGCCCCTAATAAAATGATTTAAAAAAAAGACATACAATTTGCCATTATTTCACATTGTTGTGTTCAGGTGCTAGCGCATCAGTTGTGTCATTATTAAACCATTAAGAACATCTCAAAATTACAAAATAGCATTTTTACCCTGATTCTTCTTCTTTTTCTCTTTTTCACTTAAAGTCAAAATCACAGGAAAATTCTAGTTTAGTGGGAAAATTATTTCTGTTCTGGGGTTTGACGTTGAAAAAGATATCTGTATCCATTGAACTGAGCTAGAGTAACTAAAGATCACGTAGTCTGCTGGACACAGTTCTCACTAACCATTGCAGTGGATTCATAAAAAACTAACAAGCAAACAAAAAAAAACTATGGGCATATGACTCTCCATCATCTTTGAATGAAGAGTTTTCCCAGGCTCACCTTAAACTTCATAAGCATATTTCAGTTTAGTACTTCTTTCAGGCAGTTAAAAAACATCAGAAAGAAATTTTGTTTTTCTTAGGTTTAAATCATTTTAAAAATCCGTCTTCAATCGTTTTTTTGACACACAGTCTCGGTGAAAGAAAAGGGACTGTACTTTATCAGGAATCATGAAGTTGCTCAAAAAGGCTGTTTCCAGCTGTCTTGAGGGTATTCATTCCCTGGGATTTGAAAGGCTCCTTGAATCTTGCATAGAGTGAAGTGGCAGCTGGTAAGTTTACATCCTCACAAGAACTTTCAACCCGCAGAGTTATTTACCAGGGTTTTTTTTTAACTCCCTTTGGAAGTAGGGTTTTTGCATCTAGAAGTAATGGAATGAACCCAGCCACGACTGATTTAGGAGAACTCCTTCGAATTTTACAACCAAGATTACTCACTAGGGCAAAAGAACCAGTATTTACAGCACAGTCTGGTGAAATATAGACCTGCGCTCATACTCTAACTCTACAAATTAGTATTTGTAAAGCTCTAGGAAGGTCTCTGGGTGGCGCAAATGGTCCGCATTAGAATACTAATCTTAGGAGTGTCACATCCATCCCATCAAGTAGGGTCACTGCAGAAAAGGCCTGGTGATCTGCTTCTATTAACATTAGAGCCAAGAAAACCCTGCGGAGCAATTGTACTTTGTCACACACAGTCACCAGGAGTCTGCACGGATTTGACAGCAGCTAACAACAACTGAGATAGGTCCTTACTGAATCTCGCCGAGCCCCAGCCCTCTATCTCAGCCATGAATGGGAGGTACAACTAATAGCTACTTTAGAAAGTTGTATTTTGAAAATTACATTATCATTTTATAGTATTGAGTAAGATGAAAGAGCGGCTCTTGGTTTTGTTTTCTTTTGGTTTTGGCATTTAGATAAAAGTCACCAAAAGTGACAAATTTGAATCCAATCAATGGCCTTTGATAAAAGTGGACAGGGACTGCAGATGTGTATGGCAGTGCCCAAGTTCTGACCAACTCGGCTGACTTATTTTAGCCTGACTTAAAATGAATGATTGTTCCTGAGGAAACGACTTGTCACTCATAATATTATAAGTTGAAAATTATTAAAGTCTTAATAAATGCCCTTATTTTGTTTCATGCCAGTATCTCTCGTAATTTTATGCCATGCATTTAGTAATTGTTGAATCAAGTTTAAGAAGCTTTGGGAATTGAAAGCCATTGAAAGCATTTACATTTGGAGAAGGAAACAATCCGCATGAGTTAAGATATTTTATGACTACATAACTCATATTTTAGAAGGCAATGAAATTTAATTTAATTTAATTTAATTTTGATTGCCTAAATTGATGATGATGATGATGATGGTGATGATGGCGGTGGTGGTGATGATGATGGTAATAGTGATACTGTTTTAAATGTGAAACCAGTGCTTGTCTATGCTTTGTGTCCTTGAGTCATCTGAGGTCATAGCTAATGAGTATAGTGTTAGTTTCATGTGTTAGTTAGACTTGGAAAGGACAGTTTCAATGCTGACTCTGACACTATACTTGGTAAAATTATTTATTCTTTCTGAAATGTACTTTCCTTATCTGAAAAAAATAGTGATAAATATGAAATTTCTTGTGAATATTAAATGAAATGATACATGTAAAGTGGCTTTATACATTATAAATTATTAATACATGTTTATTTTCTGACACATCATAAATGATTAATACATGTATATTTTCACTTTATTCCTTATTTTGTATTCCCTTGCCAACAGTGGGAAGCCATGTAGTGTGGAGGAAGTGCTCTGAAGTGGCCGTGTGTGAGTTCAAATCTTACCCTTCTACTTACCAAAACTCACAAGCTCTGTGACCTTGGGCAAGTTACTTAACAATTGTATGCTTTCATTTCTTCAACTGTAAAATAGCGAAGTGTACAAAGAATGTTGTGGAAAGGAAAGAAATGTGATAATGCATATAAAACACTTATGATAATTTTGGGAGCATAAGAAGTACTCGGTATATTATGTTTTTATGAGTTATGACCCTCATTCAGCTTTACAGTCAGTGAAATAGAAATATCTTTCTGAACCTGACTATATGGTCCAGGTTAATCATAAATGCAATGCAGAGCAGTGCACTGCACAGGGAGCAATAATTGTGTTATCCGAGTTTTGATTAGTGCTTTACAAAGCTACCTTCATAATTATCTATGCTTTTATTCAAAATAGTCATAGCAATCATGTAACAGGCCATTATATATTTTGGATAAGTGAAATGAATGTGAAGAATATTCAAAGGGCCTAGATGTAGGAAGTTGGTCTATTCTAGTAGAGGGTACTGGCACTAAATGTGAAACAGTATAATGTTATTAAGAACAGGACTTAACTAGTTTCTATGACTCATGATAACCCTCTGTGTGCCATAGTACAAATGTGCTCTATCAAGTTTGCAGTAGCATTCTTTTCATAAGTACAGCCCTGGAATGTTTTTCTGAAGTACCTCTGGGTAGTGTAGAATCCCCAATGCTGGGTTCACAGCCAAGCAAATATATAAGCAATTTGCACCACTAAGGGACTTAGAAAGTGGCCTTAGATTCATTGTAAATGCATATTGTGAACTCTAAGGCAGCCTCTACAATGTTGAAAGAAGTATAATTGCTACGGTATGATAGGAGAAAATATGAAACACTTTATTTAAACCAAATAGGGGAGCCAAAAATAAAGAAGAAGGGGAACAGAGAGCCAACAGTTAACACAGAGAGTAGCTATTTATCCAACTACATTAATAATAACTTTAAATAGGAACTATTTCTATAAACTGATTAAAAAACAGATACCAACAGAGTGGATTATTAAACAAGACTTTATAAGAGATTCATTTCAAACCAGATAGAGTTGGATGGAAAGGAATGGAATAAAGAAAAAGATGTCATGCACATGCTAAGCAAAAGAAAGCTGGTGCTACATTACTCGGTAAAATGAGGCCCATTGCCATGATAGAAAATTCAATTTTCTATGGAGACCTAACAATTCTTAACATGTATGCAACTAATAACAAAGCCTCAAAACACATGAGCAAAAACTTAACAAACTGCGAGGAGAATTAGAGAAGTTCATTATTATGATCAGAAACATTAACACTACTCTTTCAGTCATTGAAAAATGACAAAATAGAAAAGAAGTAAATATATACTTGACTTGAGGCTATCGGCAAGCAACTGGATCTAACTGACATTTGTAGAACACTCCATCCACCAATGGCAGAATAAACATTATTTTCATGCTCATATGAAACATTCACCAAGGTAGACCACATTTTCGGCCTGAAAACACATTCAACACATTTAAAAGAATAGAAACCATACAGAGCATCTCATGACAGAATAGAATTAAACTAAATACCCCTAACAGAAAATCAATTAAATAACACATTTCTAAATAATACATAGGTCAAAGAATATGATTCAAGAGGAAATGTGTAAAAAGCTTTTTGGAGGCAACTAATTAAAAGTAAAAGCAAATCATTTCGGTCTAGCCTATTTTATACTTAATATAAAATTATAGCTATCCAAGGAAATTGATTTATTCTTTGACAATCCAAATTTGGTATTGTCAACGAATAAACACATAGATAAAGAAACAGAAGAAAGAGGCTCAAAACATTCCATTTATTTTTGGCCACGTAACGAAGGCACACAAGGAGGAAAGGACCATCCCTCCAACACGTACTGCTGGAAAAATTGTTATACAGATGCAAAAATAATAAACTAGAAAATGGATTGGCACCTTTCTCGAAAATCAACTCAAAATGGATCCTACACCTAACTGAAAACAATAAAACGTATAGAAGATAATATAAAAGTCCTGGAAGATAACATAGGAGCACAGTTAACTGACCTGGAGCTGGGATGAATGTCTATACGTATTGACAAAGGCATCATACTTAAAAGAAAAAATGTTAATAATAAGTTGGAATTCATAGCAATGAGAAAAATTCCCCAACATTTTCGGCATTGAAATAAATTGAGAAAAATACACATTGAGAAGAAAATGATAGGAAAAGTCACAGTCTCAGGAAAATATTTACAGCACACATGGGGAAATGTCGTATCCAAGACATGTGAAGAACTCTTAAACTCAAAATAAAAAAAACAAACCAAACCATTCAAAATGGACAAAAGATGTGTAGGTAGTAAATCAGCCTACGAAGAGATAATCTGCACTATTTGTCATTACGGAATTGCAGATTAGGCCAAAAATAAGACACCACTCTACATCTCTTGGAATGGCTAAAATCTAAAACCCTGAAGAAACACAAAATGGTATAGCCACATTGGATTGGAAGACAGGCATTTTTAAAGAAGCTATACATTGTATTAGCATACGATCACACAGCCACAATCCTGAGTATTTATTCAAATTAGTGGAAAGTTTATGCCCACACAAAAACTTGGTTATAGTAGTTTTGTGCATAAATCCTCAAAATGTCTTTCACTGAATTAGTAAATGAATAGATTAAAATGGCAATGTGATGTTATTCATTCATAAGAAAAATGCGCTACTATGCCAAGGAAAGGTATACATACACATTGCTAAGCAGAAATCAGTCAACACACTGCATATTGTATCATTTCAACTCTGTTGTTCTGGAAAAAGGTAAAACCATTGAGATGACCAAAAGAACATATTTAGGTAGAGAAAGAGCAAATAGAGGGCCAAATAAATGGAGCACAGGGGCCTTTTGAAGGAGGTGTGCAAAATTATCTTGAATTATACTGTACTATGGGTGCATGTCATTATACAGTCTCCACAGCCATTAGAACTGTAAAACCCACAAAGCGAACACTAATGTAAGCTCTGACCTTCGTGAGTTATCATAATGCACTATTGTTTGTTAAATGGTAACAACTTATGAAAATGTGTCATCCATGCTACTGTGAGATGTTAGTAATAGAAAAGAAGGAGGCATGGGAAAACGAAACACACGGAGGACTTGAGATCAAGGATGGTCATTGTAGCGACTGCAGTCAAGGACACGAAATGAAATGTGTATGCATCGTTATGTGGGAAACTAATCTGCTCTGTGTACCTTTCCCAATTTCACAATGGAAAAGTTAAAATAGATAAATCAATCAAATCATTTATAATTTTACCAAAATGAAAAGATGCTAAGTCTATGAAACTATATGTGGCAGAGAGGCTATGTGAAAACTGTACTATGTGGTTCATTTTTTTTGGTAAGCCTAAAACTACTTTAAAACATAGGCTATTAATAAAAATACATTTATACAGTGTTCTCTCTTTAGAAATGATTGACTTAGAGATATCAGTGGGAATTTAATGGAAATCAGATATGATTATTATTCACCACCTTTCTATGCCAGGCAAGATTTTCTCTAGTGCTCTCTGAAAATCCCAGTGATTTTTGAATAAAAATAGCTAGACCTTTTGATTTAGTACTTATTTATACAGTGGTTATTACTTTAACCCTTAAGGACTAAAGAAAGAATATTACTAAATGGTACATCCCAACAAAATGATTTTTGAGAAATATGATTAAAAATATGGGAGGACATCTGACCACTGAATGCTAACAAGAGTGGCAAAATCACATTTCTAGTTCTATATCTATATGTCTCTCTCTCTATGTATTTATATATATGTGGTTTTGTATTATATTTATTTATATTTATGCATGCATAGACAAGGGGGCTTAATGAAATTTGAGGGAGATTGTCATTATCTTTTCATTCTATCTTTCCATGCACTTTTTCAAGTCCCCACATACATATACATTCACATGCACAATAATCCAAATATCATTTTACTTTCTTATATTGGATAAATTTTGAGTACTGACTAAAACAATCACTCTATTATCATTGTCATTTATCTATAGTTATCTATAGTTGTAGAGACATTTTTATAGTACCTAAATCAAAAATCTCCAAATTGTAAGACCTTCAGGACATTATAAAGTTTAAAGCAGAAACCTAGAGAAGGAAGTTGAATCTTGGAACACTGTATCCTCTTTAAAGGAAGAGAATACAAATTTTATAGACATATGATTCCTATATAATGTAATTCAAGCATTTAACAACGTACTTTTTTTTAAGCATATCCAATGTTGCTCCATTAAATTGAAATCTTGGAAAGCATTGCTTTGTTGCTGTACAAAGCTGGCCATCATACAGATTTGCAACCTGGATTAGGATAGATAATCTAAGGAAACCAAATAGAATCAGAAGTCTTAAGGTATAACCAGACTGGCATTGCTGCCATATGCAAATCTGGAAAATGCTCACAAAAATCTCTGTGTTATAGTACCTGTATCATTGCTTTGGTTGGTTTTTTTTAAGTCATTGTATTGGGGGCTCATACAACTCTTATCACAATCCATACATCCATCCATTGTGTCAAGCACTTTTGTACATTTGTTTCCCTCATCATTCTCAAA
>NW_022103917.1:2883360-2914077 GCF_000313985.2 Echinops telfairi | reverse complement strand
TGATTCTCCTCCTGTCCCACTATCATGCTCAGTCCCCACCAGGATTTCAGCACTTCCTCTTTGTTACATTCCCCTTGATCATGCCCTACCATGTCTCACACACCCACCTCCCCACCACTTTGGGTCGCTTGTTGTTCCCTTGTCATTGGGTTTGTTAACACCTCTTCCCTTCCCCCCACCTCCCCCTCTCCCATGTCCCCCGGAACTGTCAGTCCCGTTGTTGTCTCCTCCAGATTGTTCATGCAGCCTGTCTGATCCAGACAGACCTGCGGAATTTAGGCTCTTCTAAATGTTATCCATAGTTGGGTATGATTCACGCAGTGGAATGTCTTTGCATAATCATAAAACACAAATACATATTTTTACTGTTATCCCCTGATTTGAGCCAAGATCTAGCTGCTATCAGCAATGATATTCCCTGTTCCAGGTCCTTTTCTGAATCTTCCTTGAATTTCTGGAAGCTCGCTATTAAGATACAGCTGCAATTATTTTGGAATACTCTTTAGTTCAGGTTCAAGGGAAAGAAAATTAAAAGAAGTACACAAGACCCAAAATAAAAATGAGTATATTTCACCTGAATTTCAAGAACATTTCATGAATAGATTTGATACATTGAATCCTATTGACAAAACACCAGAAAATCTGTAGGATGACATAAAGAACATACAACACAAAGAAAACAAAAGAACTGGTTGTAACATAAGAATGAAATTTTCTCTTGGTCACAGAGTACTTAAAGTAAATGAAAGAAAATATAAAGTAAGCAACAAAAACAAAAATTGAACCAAAAATTCCAAAGGGCTACTTGAGAAGACAAAGTAAACTATTATAATGACCAGCACAAAGACCTAGAGTTAGAAAATCAAAAGCCAGGAGCACACTTAGCAAATATATTACACTGAAAGAACTGCAGATAAATATTACAATACCAAGTTGCAGAACTAAAACAGTCTATTGGAAAATATTGAACAATGAAGGCAGCATAATTGAAAGAAAATTGAAGGAATACATAGAGTCACTATAAGAAACAGAACTAGTTGAAACTCAACCATTTCAAGAGATAGCATAGGATCAAAAACTGATGTTACCGAAGGGAGAAGTATAAACTATATTGAAGGTATTAGTGGAAAACACTGCTCCAGGAATTGATAGAATGCCAATTGAAATTTTTCAAAAAGCTGAGGCAACACTGAAAACTATTCACTAGTCTAACCAAGAGAAATGGAAGTCACCTGTCTGGCCAATAAACTGGAAGTGGTCTAAGAACGCACAAATTATAGAACAGCATTGTTGATTTCACATGTAAGTAGCATTTTGTTAAAGATCATTCAACACTGGTTTTGCAGCAGTGCATTTGACAAGGTGGTACCAGAAATTCAGACTGGATTCAGAAGAGGACTTGGGACACGGGAAATTATTGCTGATGTCAGATGAAGCTTGGCACAATTAGGGACTAACAAAACAATGTTTACTTATGGTTTATTGATTAAGCAATAGCATTCAAGTATATGGACTATAATAAACTATGGATAAGCCTGAGAAAATTGGAGATTCCAGAACATTTCATTGTGCTCAGGTGCAAACTGTACATGGCTCAAGAAGCAGTCATCAAATGGAACAAGGGGATACTTAACATGAGGAAAGATGTGCATATTCTTCCCCATATTTAGTCAATATGTATGGTTAGCTAAAAGTTCAGAAAGCTGGAGTATAAGAAGAACAGGGCATCAGGATTGGAAGAATGTTCATTAAAAATCTTGTTTGCTGAAATCAAAGAGTACTTGAGGCACTTGCTGATGAAGATCAAGGATTTCAGCCTTCCGTATGGATTACAACTCAATGCAAAGAGAACTGAAATCATCACAAGTGGACAAATAGGTAACATCATGATACATGGAGAAAAATTGAAATTGTCAAGGATTATAACTTGCTTAGATCCACATCAATACTCATGGAAGCATCCATCAAGAAATCAAAAGACAAATCATACTGGGTAAATCTGCTGTACAAGATTTCTTTATAATGTTGAAATGCAGTGATGCTATTTTGAGGAGTAAGGTACACCTAACACATGCCATCGTATTTTCTTGTGCCCCATATGCTAAATAAGGAAGACCGAAGAATAGAATTGTGATGCTGCCTAACAATAGTGAACGTGCCATGGACTTCCAAAAGAACAGTCAAGTCTGTCTTGGAAACAAGTACAGCTAGAATGCTCCTGAGAGGCAAAGATGACAAGATATCATCTCAAGTACTTTAGACAAGTTATCAGGAGAAACCAGTCCCAGGAGAAGGACATTGAGTTAGTTTATTTTGCCAACCTGGCTGATAAACCCATGTGGGATTAATTGAAGGGCAGAGGGATAAATGCCTCAGTGAGCCTCGCCTTTCTAGTTCTCAGGTCTCTTTTTTTGTGATGGTCGCATAAGAGTGCAGCTGCCTTAGCAGTTCCCTGCTTCAGCTTGTAAGGCTGAATTCCTGCAAGACATCCGCAAGGAGAAGTCACATGGACCTCCTACTCCGATGCAGCTGGAGCACCCGTGTGGAGACCCCTGCCAGCGCTGAGATGCTTACACATTCACTGACTCAGCTTTCTTCCTGCAGTCAGTATCATTGCGTCTGTTTTCTGAGATGGAGGAGGACTTTGTGGATTGGTGTTGGACATATGGGTTAATGGGTTAACGTTGGACTTGTAGGCTTGGGCAACACTGGGTTGGGATGTTTTCTTGATGTGCAGTTACCCTTTATATAAAACTCTCTCTTATACATGAGTTTCTGTGGATTTGTTTCTCTAAAGTATCCAGGCTAACACAGACATCATGTTTGGTCAAGTGGAGAGGCAGTGACAAAGAGGAAGGGTGTGGATGATATGGCTTGACAGAGTGACTACAACAGTGGGTTCAAATATCAGGACAATTGTGAGGATTGCGCAGGACCAGGGCATATTTAGTTATGTTTACATAGGATAGCTCTGAGTGAGAAGCGACTCGGGGGACCTGACGACTACATCAATAATAAATTAGAATCTAAAGATGGACCATTCATGATGTTATTTTTAGATGCCATTGAGTTGGTTCTAACTCATAGTGACAAATACAACAGAACGAAATACCCCCTGGTCCTGCGCCATCGTTACAATTGTTCCTATGTTTGACTCCGTTATTGCAGCCACTGTGTCAATCCATATCTTAGAGAAATATCCCTCAGTTTCTCTACCCCGGCACTTTACCAAGTATCATGTCCTTCTCCAGTGACTGGTTTCTACTGGCAAAATGTCCAAAGTAGGTAAGACAAACGCTAGCAATGCTTGCCTCTAAGAAGCATTGTGATTGTATTTCTAAGACAGATTTCTTTGTTCTTTTGGCAGTCCATAGTACTTTCAGTAGTCTTCATCAACACCATAGTTCCAATGCATGGATTCTTCTCCGGTCTTCCTTATACACTGTCCAGCTTTCACATGCATATGAAATGATACAAAATACCTTAACTTGCGTCAGATGCACTTTGGTCATCAAAGTAACATTATTGTTTTCAACACTTTAAAGAGGTCTTGTGCAGCAGATTTACCTAATGCTATTCATACTAGGCTAAACATTTGTTTACTTGGCTTTTTAAGAACTTAGATTTCTTGGATTTTCTTAAACCCAGCAATATTGCATCTCTCATCCTTCCCTTATTTTCTTTGCCATGATTCCTCTTTTGCCTACCTCTTCTACTTTTATGTGGTTACTAGAAGTGGGTCACATGTTATGTAACCAAGCCCAACAGCTGCTACATAAGAGAAAAATGTGGCTCATGTAAAGATAAACAGCC
This sequence comes from Echinops telfairi, assembly GCF_000313985.2. NCBI lineage: Eukaryota > Metazoa > Chordata > Mammalia > Afrosoricida > Tenrecidae > Echinops > Echinops telfairi. Next base: position 2,910,264 of record NW_022103917.1, on the reverse strand, counting down.
TTGGAAACTCATCCTGGCTGTTCTCTGCCCTGTAGGATTGCTATTAGTCAGATCCATCCAATGGCAGTGAGTTTGTTTCTTTTCTTTTAATGATTACGCTGGACTTCCAATAAAATGAAGTATAATTTCTCTACTTCAAAGAAGCACAATTTTTTTAAAAGAAGCACAATCGATTGGTGTTGTGTCAGAAATTTTATACTGACTCATAGTGACCATGTGTGACAGACTAATTTTGCAGGTGCCAATGGGCGTCTCCCTCCCTTGAAGTCACAGGGTAGGTTGCTATTGCCAATGTTCACTTGGGACTGAGCACTTAAATGGGGCATCACCAGAGCTCTTGTTCAATTGCTTCATACCCTTAATTTTAGATTTTCATCTTGGTTTCATTTTGCCTGGTTACCTAACATTTTCCTAAATTTTCCTAAATTACAGGGATAGACATCTTTACTGCCACTTATTGATTCCAACTCATAATGACCCTATATAGAGTTTGTAAAGTTGTAAATTTTTACCAGGGTGGATGGCCTCTTTTTCCTTCCGAGGAGCATCTGGAGGGTTGGGCATGCCATTCTAGGGATTAGCAGTCCAACATTTACCAACACTGCTACCAGGACTCCTTATGGGCATCTTTAAGGAGCTTTTATTCTGTCTGCCACAAATCCTAATATTCACAAATATTTTTCAATGCAATAGGTATTATCCAATAAAAAGTAAATACATAAGGAACCACAAATAAGAATAAGTACAAACAAATAAATGAAATGAACTAAAAATAAAATCAGACTATAAAATAACTGATTGTTGTCTTTTTTAGAAATAAATATGAGCTCAAGGAAATTCAAAGATGCTGAATCCCCAAAAGAAAATCTCCAAGACATATTATAAATAACTTTTCAAAAAACAGAGACAAGGAAATAATACTGAAAGTAACTCAGACAAAAATGAAAACTACCTACAAAGACAAAGCCAAAAGACTAAATTCTGATTTCCTTGCAGATACCATGCAGGCAGGCAAGATATGTGGTATGGCCTATGTGAAAATGTTAAAGAAAAAGAAATAAAAAGGCTAATCATTAAATATATACCAACTAAAACTCCCCCTAAAATACAATAGCTAAATTAGGACAATTCCAGATAGACAGAGTTAAAACAATTTGCAAAAACCAGATGCCCTTTACAAGAAATACTAAATGGAGTCCTGAAAGTGAACCAACGTTACACAACAACCTGTGATTAATTAATATACCACACAATCCAGAAATTAACCAGCTATGGAATAATCAAAAGTAAAATTTATTGACAAAATTGAAAATAGGCAAGATGAAATATGAACTTGTAAATGAAGCCAATTATAAACTACAAAGAGAAAATAGTGTAGTTAGACAACTTAGAAATGGAGAGTAAATCAAGTTGATTTAAATATAGGAGAGACTGATAAACTTAGGAAGAAAATAAATTAATATTAAAGGATAACGTCAAAGAAAATTATTAAGCCTCCTCCAATCAAAAGCAAGGGAAATCACAAAGATCTAGTAAACACAACAGCAGTAAGGAAGGAATTACAAGAAAAGGAACTCTCAAATAACAGGAAATCCGCACAGAGAATTTTGTGAAACAAAGAAACCAGCAGCACCACACACAGAGGAACAAAATAATAAATTCATACCTTAGATAATTGCACTGAATGTCAATTGATTAAATGCACTAGACAAGACACAGAGATAAATTCAATGGATAAGAAAACAGGACCCAATAATATGGTGCCTACAAGGGACCCACCTTCGACATAAAGCCATAAAGACAAAAAATAGTTTAAAAATTAAAGGTGGAAAAATGCCAAGGTGCTTCAAAATTTACATTATCTTTTAGTTCCTAATTTTCTACAAACTTTTTGAATCAACCTTAAAATTCAGAAGCTGGAGTGACAATATTAATTTCTGATAAAATATATATGGGAATACAATTATTTTTATTACTCTAGGAATTAAAGAGATTTGGAAATAAATAAATACATATATCTCTTATTCTTAATGTTTTGCTTTTTAAAGTTAATTTTTTCATAAAATGCATTTACTTAGTAGGTTTATTATTGTTATTTAAACATAAATTGATCGATGTTAAAACATTTCCATTTTCATTTTCAAATATTGAACAGATGTTTCAATATTCTCAATTTTAGTGTTAAATATTTTATTTTGAGACTCTTTCATCATGTAAATAGATAGTTATTATAGTTTTGCCCTCTTGTTCAATTGACCATTTATCCTTTTGTAATTTCCTTTCTTTTCTCTGAAGATGATGTTTGCTTAAATTTATGTCTTATTATTAAACTGATGATTTAAAAACAAAAGTCCTCACAACTGGACCAATAAGCTACATCATGATAAAAGAAGAAAAGCATTAATTTGTTATGAATTTCATTTCACTTGAATTTTTACTCATCGCCCATGGAAGTAGTAAACAAACAAAAATCAGCACTCAATAACTCAAAAAAAAAGAAAGATATTGAAAGACATTACATTGGGCATATCTTCAGAAGCTAGTGAATGTTGCACTGTGAATAGGAAAAGCGAGAACAAATGACACGTTTCAGTTATGGTGTAGGCCAAGAATATTGAATGTAATGTGGACTTCCAAAAGAAGTACACAGAGAATGCCTCTTAGAAACAAAGATGGTAAGATTCTGTCGCATGTATTTTGTGCATCTTATCAAGGGGGACCAGGCCCTGGAAAAGGTATAATACTTGAAATAGTAGAGAGTCCGTGAAAAAGAGGAAAGCATTCACCAAGATACATTGGCACAGGAGCTGCAACAGTGGGTAAAACATCGCAACAGTTTTGAGGAAGGTCCAGGACCAGGTGATATTTTCTTCTGTTGTACAGAGGGTCTTTATTACCTTTCTGAAGTCCAAATATTACAGTGTTGATCTCCTGCTTCGAAGCCTTGAGTGATTCTCTGGTGCTTGCAAAATGATACACAATCACCAAATGCTGACATTCAAAGCCTTCATTATGTGGCGTAGACTCAAATGTTCATCTTATCTCCCTCTATTGCCATGAGATAATATCTGACACCTAGCCATGCATGGAAAAACAAATTGAATGGTGTTATTCCTCTGTCTCATGCTTACCCTCTTAAAACATAATTAGTTTTGTGTTCAACTGGATTAACTAATTATACTAAAGCTCACTTGAAAGAGGTGTAAATGTGAGAATAGCTCTGATATATAGCTGTAATGAAGGCCATCAATCCAACTTCCAATATGAAAGTGTGCCCTGCACACACTCAAATAATGGCTGTGATCTAGACCTTTCAGATGGAAAATTCAATATTATACTCATATTCTCCAAACCCATCATCTATTATATGAAATTTGTTTTATGAGCTGTTTTGACATATGTTCACGTACCTTCGTATCTAATAAGGGCATCATGCTTGGCAAGCAATTATGGTCATATTTTTTTCTGGTCAGGATCTGCTAATATGTGCATTAATAGGAAGGCAAGTCATAATGATGAGAGGAGTCCAGGGCCTTGAGGGGGTCTATTGGAGAGCCAAGTTCAAGGCTGAGTGAAATTAAAACAACAGCAGTGAAAGTCTGATGGATAGGATGTTGACACATCAATTAACACATTTTGTCTTGCTATTTGTTTTACGTAGCTAACATATTAGATGGGGAAATATTTTGGTTTGATTTTTGTTCACTGTATTTGCATATCACAAATATTGATTATAATTTGGAAATTTTTGTTAGTTTTCCAACAGCACGTTTTAACTTCATTTATTCTGATACTAATTATTGTTATAGAGAAGTGTTGTTTTAAAATATAATTCAACATTATACATCCAATTTGAATAGGGAAAGTGCAAAGTTGTTGGTTTTGTTGTTGTTTTTCTATTTTGACTCCATCATTAATAAAATTTCAATTAGAAAATTATCAGTAAATCCTAAATTTGATTGATTGTTAAGGATGTTTTCACTATTTGAGAATAATGAAGTATCTGTTGCATGCCTTTGGTATGAAACCATTTAGAATTTGAAGATATTGCCTGCAAAACAATTTTAAAAAAAGAAATGCAGCTGCATTCATCCATAATTAAAGATCATTATGAATGATCTCTTCCTTGAGAAAGTGTACTTTAAATTAGTTATTTCCCTAACAGATCCATTTGGCGCTAAATTGTATCTAGTTATTATTATCCTGGTGCATTTATAAAACCTAAAATATATTCAGTTGAACATTTCAATACGTTTTCTATTCTAATGGATTATTTATGCGGTGTATCAAAGTAGATCATTTTATCCCAAAGTGATCTTTTTAGGATGATTAAATGTTCTTTTGTGAAATCAAAATAAAGGAAATCTCAGTCAACCTGAAAGATGTCAGAATCTTTGGACAACCATTGAAGACCAGTTGAACTGAATTGCTTTTTTTGTTTTTTTTCTTTATAAATTTTTTGAAATGAATTTCTTACAGACAAATTCACATAGATACCTAACCCCTATTAGCATGATTTTCTTGGGGTATATTCTCATTTTCAAACCCCATATCCACTTAATTGTCAAATTCTGCATCAACTTCTGATCCTATAAAGCTGTTTGTGCCATGAGGTCTACACTCAAGAGCTCATGGACTAGAGAAGTTATACTTAATCTTAACTGCATATTAGCATCATCTGAGCGCTTTTAAAAATCCCAGTAGCCTTATCTGTACCTATGTACATCCTGTGGTGTAGCTGGATTTGTAATGTAGAATTGGGATCATGATAGTGGGGGGGGGCATTAAAGAACTAGAGGAAAGTTGTATGTTTCATCGGTGCTATACTGCACCCTGACTGGCTCATCTCTTCCCGCAACCCTTCTGTAAGGGGTTGTCCAGTTGCCTACAGATGTAGTTTGTGTCTACACTCTGCACTCCCCCTCATTCACAATGATATGATTTTTTGTTCTTTGATGTTGGATACCTGATACTATAGACACCTTGTGATCACACAGGCTGGTGTGCTTCATCCATGTTGGGTTTGTTGCTTCTCAGCTAGATGCCACTTGTTTGTCTTCAAACCTTTAAGACTCCAGATGCTATATCTTTTGATAGCTGGGCAACATCAGTTTTCATCACCACATTTACTTGTGCACCTGTTTTGTCTTCAGCAATCATTTCAGGAAGGTGAGCACCACAGAATTCCAGTTTAATAGAACAAAGTGTTCTTGTGCTGAAGGAGTACTTGCGTAGAGGCCCAATGTCCTTAATACTAAACCTATAAATATATACACATAGATCTATTTCCCCATCATCATATATAAATATATTTGCATATGTACATACTTCTATTTAGACTTCAATAAATGCCCTTTGCCTCCTAGTTCTTTACTCTATTTCCTTTTGCTTTCCTCTTGTCCCACTATCTGTTCAGCCTTCATTTGGGTTTCAGTAATTCCCATCGGTTACATTGCCCTTGATCAAGCCCTACCAGCCCTCGTACACCCTCCTCGCCATTGATTTTGTATCACTTGTTGTTCTCTTGTCCCTGGGTTTCTTAACACCCATTTCCTTTCCCCTGCCTCCCTGTCTCCCATTCTGCCCCCACCACCACAGAATCATGGGTCCCTTTGTTTTCTCCTCCAGATTGTTTATCCTGCCTATCTTATCAAGATAGACCTGCAGAGATAATAATGTGCACACAAACATAAAAGAAGACACTGGTACAGATAAGAGCTGAAAACATGGGGAATTCAGGACAGATAAACCCTTCAGGACCAATAATGAGAGTAGCAATACTAGGAGGGTAAGGGAAAGGTGGGAGAGAAAGGGGAAACCGGTCACAATAATCTACATATAACACCCTCCCTGGGGAACAGACAACAGAAAAGTGGGTGAAAGGAGACATCAGACAGTGTAAGAAATGAAAAATAATAATAATTTATAAATATCAAGGGTTCATGAGGGAGGAAGGGTTGGGGATGGAGGAGAAAAAATGAGGAGCTGATAACAAGGGCTCAAGTCGAAAGCAAATGTTTTGAGAATGATGATGGCAATAAATGTACAAATGTGCTTGACATAATGGATGTATGTATGGGTTGTGATAAGAGTTGTATGAGCCCCCAATAAAATGATTTTTTTTAAAAAATCCCAAATGCCAAGAATGCACTCCAGAACAATTAAATCAGAATGTTTGTGATGAGAGAATACCCAAGCATCAGAATTTTTTTTTAAGCATGCCAAGTTCCCGCAGTGTGTTTTCAATGTTGCGATTGGTGATTGGCTAGATCATTTATTCTCAAACATCAAAAGCATATCTATATCACCTGGAGAGTTTGATGGAGCAATAGATTACTGGGCACCCCTTAGGAAGTTTCTGATTCAGTACATCTGGGTGGGCCTTTAGAATTTGCATTTTTAACAAATTTCTGTTATTTAAACAAATGGTTTTCAATTTTTAATGAAAATTAGAATGACTTGGGCAGCTGAAAAAGCAACAACAAAACCCTACAACTTGGACAGTACCTGCAGAGACTGTGAATTAATTGATCAATGGCAGAGTCACCAATATATTTTAAAAGTGATTTGAACATATCTACAGTTTTCAGAACATGCTTTATGTGAACCAAAGACTTTGGCTTGATTATAAATTTGAATTACCTAGTAAAATTTATAAAACTCCGATGTCTATGTTATGCAAATGAATTTAAAATATTTTTAATTGCTCCCCAGGTGATTCTAATAAGTGCATAAGATTTTGAACATGCTACAAGGATAAAGACACATGCATACATGCATAGGAAATAATGTAATATAGTTTAATGAGGATAAGAGTGGTGGTAGTGGTGTTGATGCAGTTGGTAAGTGCCATTGAGTCGATTAAGAGTCATTGGGGAGTGCGGAGTGGAGACCCAAAGCCCATCTATAGGTAATTGAACAACCCATTACAGAAGGGGAGGAGAAGAGCCCATCATGGTGCAGGATGACACCGCTGAAGCATACAACTTTCCTCTAGTTCTTTAATGCTTCTCCCCCCCACTATCATGAACCCAATTCTACCTTACAAATCTGGCTAGACCAGAGCATGTACACGGGTACAGATAAGACCTGGAAACAGGGAATCCAGGACAGATAAATCCCTCAGACCAATGTTGAGAGTAGCCATACCAGGAAGTTAACAGGAAGGTGGGGGGAGAAAGAGGGAACTGATCACAATGATCTATCTATAAACTCCTCCCAAGGGGATGGACAACAGAAAAGTGGGTAAAGGGAGACATTGGTCAGGGTAAGACATGAAATAATAATAATACTTTATAAATTATCAAGGGTTTGTGAGGGTGGGGGAGTGGGGAGGGAGGGGCAAAACTGAGGAGCTGATACCAAAGGCTCAAGTAGAAAACAAATGTTTTGAGAATGATGATAGCAGCAAATGTACAAATGTGCTTGATACAATGGATGGATGTATGAATTGTGATGAGAGTTGTATGATCCCCCCAATAAAATGATTTTTAAAAAAAGAAGACTCATTGGGACCCCGTGTCCAACATAAGGAAATACTGCCTGGTCTTTGCCATCTTCACCATCTTTAGGTTTGAGCCCATTGTTGACAGCAATTGTGTCAATAGTGGCAGCGTTTGAAAAATCACCATGGTAGATAAGATCTCTCAAAAAAGAGGATGCACTTCAAATTAATCTTGGCAAAATTAGCCAAATTAGAAGAACTGTAGGTCCACTTACCAACCCACCATAAAACATTTAGCTTATAATATGCGACATCACCTCAACTTTTGTTTCTCCAACAGTTTTATTGGCATATAATTTACGTATCATGGAAGTGAATAGTTCAATCATTCAAACATATCAAGGGGTGATTATAAATCACCTCCTCTTCCATCCTAGTGTATTCCAACCCCTCATGGTTGATTTGCCCCCAAAGTGAGCTTTTCAATCATAATCAGCTCCAGTACTCCCTACCCCTAGAGCCTTCATTATACTCCCAAACTGCCTTTTCCCTCCTTATCACCCACCCCCCACCCCAATTCCCTGTAATGCCTTGTATCAGTTATTATCATTGTACATCTACTCCTCCTGTGATTCACAGCTGGGAACCCCCACAGAAAACAATGAAAAACAAATCGCACTAAGGTGGTAATGATAAGCTCGCATTAGTGTAAAGCTAAAAACACAAATAATCCATGAGAAGTCAGAGAAGTTTTTGTCATGGAACAGCTAAGATACTTGCCCCCAGAACAAAGTCAGGATATGCGTATTGAGATGTTAACTAGCCAAGTATGGAGTTTTATCCAGCACTTTCAAGGGTACAGTGGTCTCTGCCTGCCAATAGGGCTGCTCAGGACTCCTGCCTGGGGCTATAGCAGATGTGCCATGGGCGCTCAAGGTCTGACTGTACTTTGTCATTAGGTTTGGGGCTCCCACTGTCCCCCATAGCCTTCACAATTTTAGCTCTGACACTTTTCTTCACCATATTCGAGTTTTGTAATTGTCATCTTTGGATCACACTCCCTGGTGTGCTTCCTCTGTGTGGATTTTGTTGATCCCTTGTTAGATGGCTGCTTGTTGGAATATAAGCTTTCTAGAGCTCAGTCGCTATTTTGATTGATAACCAGGCACCGTCTATTTTCTTCACCACCTTTTGCTGCAGCACCCTTATCTTCAGTGATTATGATGTAAGACCTAATTTTTCTTAAGTTGGGTCAAGGATTTAGTGCGAGCCCAGATCTCCATCCTGGATCTATGCTCTTTAAAAAGAAAAAAAAATTATAGTGTAACTTGGTCCACTTACCAACCCACCATAAAACATTTAGCTTATAATATGCGACATCACCTCAACTTTTGTTTCTCCAACAGTTTTATTGGCATATAATTTACGTATCATGGAAGTGAATAGTTCAATCATTGTAACATGTAAAATCATTCCATAGTTCAATCATATCAAACATGATTGTACCATTTCTTCCATAATAAATCTCCAAACATTTCTTTCCTAGGCTTCTTGATGTCCTTTCCTTGTTATTTAAACTAAACTCAGAGCCATCAAGTCTATTGCAGTTCGTAGTGGCCCTATCTTTATAGATTTTCCATGCCTTCTGTAAATGTTTATGGTAGGGTAGCAGACAGCCTCATCTTTTTCCTTCCAAGTGGGTTTGAACCACTTACATTGTGGATAGCAGGCCAACCTTTACACCACAAAGGCACAAGGGCTCATCTAAGGATGAAAATTTGCATTTATAAGACTCATGGACCTTCTTAGTACAGCTGGTAGAAAAGAGCCATGTGGACATCTTTGTTTAACTTTTAAAACAACAAAAACAAAGCATAATATAAGGGAACATAAATGCTTTATGCAATCTGATGAGCTCATCTGAGTGGGGCACGTAGACCCGCCCAAACTAATCCCAATTGCACCAGGTTGTTTCTGACTCAAAGTGACCCTATAGCACAGAGTAGATCTATCCTATGGTGTTTCTAATGTTGTGAAACACCTTTCTCCACCGATTTGAATCATTAACCTTTCAGTTGATACCAAGCTTTAAACCACTGTGCAATCAGGTCATCTGCAGGTAGATGATGAAGGCTGATCATGCTAGTGGGACAAGAGGAGAGTAAAAGGAAAGAGAGGAAAGAAAGAGGAAGCAAAGGACATTTATAGGGGTCTAAATACAGGCTTGTACATATATATCCATAGGGAAATAGATCTATGTGCATATACCTATGTGTTAAGTATTAAGGCAGAAGACAGACATTGGGCCTCTACTCAAGCACTCCCTCCGTGTAAGAACACTTTGTTCTAATAACCCAGGTTTTGATGATGCTCATCTTCCTGACACAATCTCTAAAGACAAAATGGGTGCATAAGCAAATGTGGTGAAGAAAACTGATGTTTCCCAGCTATCAAAAGATATAGTATCTGGGGTCTAAAATGCGTTCATCTAGATCTGAAACAACTAAGCCCACATGGAAGAAGCAGACACCAGCCTATGTGATCATGAGGAGTTGATTGGTTCAGGTATCCAGCATCGAAGACCCAGAACAAAAAAATCATATCAATGTGAATGAGGGGGAGTGGAGAATGGTGACCCAAACCCCATCTGTGTACAATTGAAAATCCCCTTACCAAAGGGTCATAAGGAAGAGATGAGCCAGTCAGGGTGCAATATAGTATAGCACCGATGAAGCATGCAACTTTCCTATAGTTCTTTAATGCCCCCCCCCCATTATCATGACCCTAATTCTACCTTAAAAATCCAACTAGAACTGAGCATGTACATTGGCACAAATAAGAGCTTGCAACACAGGGAATCCAGAAGAGATTTACCACCACCACCCCCCAACAGGAATGAGAGTAGTGATAACAGGAGGGTGGGGAGAAGGTGAAGGGTGGGGTGGGTGGTGGAAAACCTATCACAATGATCAACATATAACCACCTCCCCCCCAAGGGGGATGTACAACCAAAAAGTGGGTAAAGGGAGACAGCGGACGTTGTAAGATATGAAAATAATAATAATTTATAATCTGTAAAGAGTTCATGAGAGAGGGAGATGGGAGGGAGGTAAAAATGAGGAGCTGATATGAAGGGCTCAAGAAGAAAGAAAGTATTTTGAATATGATGATGGTAACATATGTACAAAAGTGCTTAACACCATGGATATATGTGTGGATTGTGATCAGAGCAGTAAAAGCCCCCAATACAGTGATGTAAAAGAAAAAAAAAGGTAAAAATAAGGGTTTGAGTCTTACTAGTGCTTCAGTTTTTATTTTAATCTTTTTATTTGTGAATTGGGTGAACATTTAGAGACGTCTGTTTGTTTCACATTCAACAGTTCATACATATATTTTTAAAAATCTTATTCCTTGCAATCTCCACAATGAAACATCAATGATCCTAATTCCTACATGTATTTCCCATTTCAATTCCTCCTCCTTCCTAGCCTTTCTGAACTTTGTCCTGGGATAAATATTACCCTTCTGATCTCAAATGGCTAATTATTCTATGGTGTGCATACTAATATTATTGTTCCCCATGTAAAGCGGTGTAATGTTTGGCTGGAAAGTGAGGCACAGGGGTGAGTTCACTTTCAGACTTCCATGTGACTAACAGCCATAGTCTTCAGAATTACACCAATTTCTACCCAACCTGTAAGCCTGGTCCTTTGTACAATCTTGAGTTTTGTTGTACTTTTTTCTCCATCTATAAAGGATCTTCTAATGTGATCCCTTGGAGGAACGTTGGTAGTTGTAGTTAGACACCATCACACGTCTTCAGGTTTATATTAAGGTTTATGTGGTTGTTCATCCATTGGACAGATTGTTTCCTCGCATCTTCCGTTGCATGCTTTTCTTTCCTACAGACCAAGAGCCATGCTTCAATTTTCATTTATCTGTTTTTCCTTTTGTTATTACTTTTAGTTTTCATGAACATTTTCCTGTTCATATAAATTTAAAGTACAATTTACCCACATCTATACATTCATTATTAATGCTTTGTTTATTGCTATTATTTTTGTCACTTTTCTCACTCAATGCTGACTCATAGCAACCTCTTGCGGGCTTCTGAGACTGTTCCTGATTACAGGAGTAGAACACCCAGTCTTTCTTCAGAGGAGTTGTTGGTAGTTTTGAACTGCTGACCATGTTAATAGCAACCCAGAATCTAACTGAGTCATTATTTATTTCCTTTTATTGTTAGAGCCCTGATTTTCTTTATAAACAAGTATCCATTTTGTTAATTGAACCTAAGTAAATACTACATTGTCTAATAAATTCTTGTTCATATTTACTTATCATTATTTTAAAGTGCTTCATTTTCAACCTCTATCATTTTTATATGTTATGTTTGCGTTTAAGATTTACCAACATACAAAATTTCAATAATACGACTTCACAGATCTCAGTTCAGGAAGCACAACACCATCCTAATCCCAGAAGCCTTTTTCTGAAAGGAACTCACTCTCTTCACTATTTATAGCATCAGAAAATAGTTTGACTAGTTATGAGCTCACATCTACATACTCATATAGTAAATATGACCCCCACAACGTGGTCGTCTGATACAACCAAATTGCCTTTTGTAGTTATGTTTGCCATTGCTTGTATAGAATTACAAATGGAGATAGTAGGACAAATCGTTTGGACAGCCTACTGTTGATGAGCATTTAGGCAGTTTTCCATTTGTTCTAGTAGCTCTAATTTCGACGGTGTGCTCCATGTCTTTTGGTGAACCCATGCATGCTCTTGTCTTTGGTGTAAAAACCACAATTGGAATGGCTGGGCAGCAGTGCATGCATATGGTCAACTTTACTTGATATAAGCAAGCAGTTTTCCAACTTCACATTCTTTGATGAAAATTTAACAAAATTCGAAATAACTTATGAAGGGGGAAAAGGTTAAATGAATGCTCACTGTTTGGTAAATAGAAGAGAACATACTTAAAAATACCTCAGGTCAAGGCGGAAATCAGCATTGAATTTATAAAATATCTCAGAGAACTTTATGATAGCACTTTAGCAGTTCCTGTGCCATCCAGGTAAGGCCCTAACAGGAAAATTTATTATCTTCATCATCAAGAAAAGCTAATAAGGCAAAACTTAATGTTTTTTATTTAAATTCCTAAATGATACTGAAATATTCTAGTGATTTCTATTTTATTCCAGCGATATCTTGGCATGTTAATAATCCTTTGTAAAATTAGTTTTAGAATATTCTTAATCCTAGAGTGAATGCAATCATAAGCTCAAATAAAAATTGCCATAAATATGGAGAAGCAAACTGTTTTCTCCATTTAAGACAGAATGACTGTCTCTGTGTCATTAATAAGAATTCACAAATTCAGTTTTATCTTTAGCTTTAGACTTACCTGTGAAGATGAATGTGTGCATACCTGTGGTCAGATTGTAAATATATATATATATGTATATGTGTGTATATATAATGAAATATAACCATGTATGCATTCATACACACACAGACATATTTGAGCAAGCTTCAAAAAGTTTTTTCCATTTAACTAACACATTCTTTCTAAGTGCTCTAGCGTTTGTGCCAGTGCTGTCACCCTGCAGGACAGAGGGCAGGACTCGCTAGTAGATTTTAGGCTGTGAATATTTACAGGAACACACCGCGTAATCTTTCTCCTGCCAAACTGTGATTGCGCTTGCTACCCCCTTCTTTTGGTAAGCAGGCCAACACAACCCACTAAAGTGCTGGAGTTCTTTATCCCATGTATATAGCATGATGTATATATTGACATTTGGTTTTACAAATTTGTGACCCCTATAAACAAATGGCTTCACTTTTAAGTTTTATGGCAAAATATATTATCCACAAAGTATTATGATCATAATTTTCATTCTACTTAAATTGAGAAGTCATACTCCTAACAATTATCACAACAAAAGTAAAATTCTAACCACAAACTGTGAAAATATATTCACAAGCTGAAAATATGTAAGAGTTCATATGAAACCTTAAGGAAAGGGTTTTAAAGACAGAAAGCTTTGTAAAATAAAAACTGTTTTATTGTGGAGGTCAATACATATTTGGAGTTAAAACTGAGTGGTCATCAGGAAAGGAAAGCAAGTCTATACTGGATAGCTTTACAACCTGTTGTGTGTGGGGAATGTGAAAATTGCTGACAATATCAAGTTTTAATAGCACATAAAATATTAAATTCTTTGCCATCACATCAAATAGAATTGCCCCTGTGAGTTTCTCAGGCTGTCAATCTTTAAAGGAGCAGGACAGTTCTTCTTTCTCTCTCAGAGTGGCAGGTGGTTTCTAATGACTGACTTTGCAGTTACCAGCCCAGCGTGTAAGCCCCTACCCCACCAGGACTCCATAATTACACCGACACGGTGCTAAGTTGTGTTGCTGGGTGCCATCTCATATATTCAAACCTTTGTACTGCAGCATGGAACACTGGCTGCTCTTGAACCATCCTCCCAATTGTTATGTTTGTGTCCACCCGTCACATTGAGGGCCTTTTCATTACCAAGCATAATGTATTTTTCCAGGGACTGGTCTCTTCTGATAACACATCCAAAGTAAGTGTGATGAAGTCTGCTCATCCTCTTTTCTACAGAGTGTGATGGCTGTATTTCTTCCAAGACAGATTTGCTTGTTCTTTGGTCAGTCCTTGGTACTTCCCGTACTCTTCTGTAGCACTGTACTTCAAAGGCATTCATTTTGGAGTTGGTTTACTTTCTAATTGTTCGACTTTCACATGTGCAGTGTTAATAAATCCCAACACCATGCCCCCATCTGCCATTAAACCATATAGCATTTCAAAGGCTGTACATTTTTACAGGATCAGATAAGTTTATCTAACTTCCTCGGAGTGGCTGGTAGGTTTGAACCACTGACCTCATGATTATGAGTCCAACATTACCCAACAGCTCTACAAGTGCTAATAAGAATTCACAAATTCAGTTTTATCTTTAGCTTTAGACTTACCTGTGAAGATAAATGTGTGCATACCTGTGGTCAGATAGTAAATATATATATATATATATATGTATATATAATTACATATACACATGTATGCGTTTGTACACACATAGACATGTGAGCAAGCTTCAAAAATTTTGTAGAAAAATGGAATTTAAAGGTAATGGATTTTTATATCAACCTTTGAACCCCCTTCCTGCGTGTGTGTGTGTGTGTGTGTGTGTGTGTGTGCGTGTGTGTGTAATTAATTAAAATCACCTGGAGGGCTAGTCCATATACGGATTGCTTTAACTGTTTATGACATCCAGAATCTTCATACTAGATATATACTCTCTTTTTTATTATTCTATGCATTTCAAATTGCACATCACAACTCATCAAATAAAAGAAAAATGACCTGCCAAGCAAATGCTTCCAGAGAAGGTAGGTACCACAGCAACAGAACAACACATAGAGCTGAAAGAGAAGAGCACTAATGGAGACTAAGAGGAACCTTTATATTTATAGGACTTAAAATGCAATAAAGCAACAAAAGGCATGAAAGGATATGCTTATTAAGCAAATTTCAAATGGGTAAAGACAAATATACTAGAAATTTAATGAGAACACAACAATACATAATGAGAGTAGATTTTTAAAATAACTCTCATAGAAATAATACACCCAAAAACTGAGGCTATGTTATGTGCTGAATAATCACTTATTTTTTAAGTAGCTATGCAACAAGGGTCACTAGGTCTTGCAAACTGTTAGCCTTTGACTACTAATGTGGAAATTAGGGGTTCATACCCAAACAAATGCACTGTGGGAAAAGGCCTGGTGGTCAGTTTCTATAAAGATATAGCCACGAAAGCCTTATTCTATTTCTGCTCATAAAAGTAGAATCAACTTGATCGCCATGGGTAAAGTTGGTTTGGGGGTTTGTTTGTTTGTTTGTAACAGTAATAAGCGTCCTGGTGTGATAGTGGGTTATACATTGGGCCATGTCATGCCAGTCATTGTCATAAATATCAATCCAGAGTTACATCCTAGATTCCATGTCTTTCCTGAGATTTTTTGTATTTGAATCATCTTCCAATTATTTAGGCTACCCTTTAATCTTTCTGGAAGAGTTTCCTTTGTTGTCTTTAAATTAGACAGAATAAATGTTTATAGCTTAATATCATTTCTCCAGGGAACAGACCCCTGAATATACGTCTAAAGTGGTTGTTTTTTCAGGCACCCATTCACATTCAAAGACGGTAAACTGTCTGAATATGTCATGGTGTAGAAGAACCTTATGTAGAATTGCTCGGGGGATTCTGGTGCGATGAGCCTATTGAAGGTGAAGCTGTGGAGATGAGGTACACCTTGCTAGCAACGAATTTAAATAGGATGGGCTTCCATGATTATTTCTGACAGAATTAGATAAAGCTGAAACCTCAAATTCTTCCTTCAAGGCATGTAATAAAACTAGGGCCATTATCTGACCCCGTTGACACACTTTTTGTATGAGATTTAAACTTGCTGAAAACAACCTTAAAGCATGATGCAGTGTTCGAAGTATACATAGTGGGGGATTAGGCAAATGATAAGAACTGAATAATAATTAAAAGCATCATACTTGGTTAGAGGCAGAGAACTGGGGTAGCACCAAACTACTCCGAAATTATCATAGGCTTGCTACTTTCTCAAAGCTGTTTTTCCCCTTGCAAGAAAAAAAATTAATATTACCCCTATATACCTCTTACTTATTATTAGGCATATATGATTGGAAGGTTGTCTTTTTGAAGAAGCAGAGATTGAGATGGAATGTAGCATGTGGGATGTTTCTAAAAAAATCAATCCCTGGGTGTGTGGGGGGTGGGGGAGGGGATGGGGGGGAGAGAAAGCACTGGGCAAAGGAACACGTCAAGCTGGGATGCAGGCCACAGCCAACTGGAGCCAACCTCTAGAGGAGTTCTGGAGCCAAGATGACCAGATCATTACCATTCTGCCTCAATCAGACATTAACTGTGGGCTACCCGAAGAAGAGGACATAACCTTGGGTGAGGCATATATCTGCAGCTGAAGAATTTCTGAAAGAGTTGTGTGCACAGAAGACTGCTGATATTTCCAATAGCTGACTTCGCAACACCTTCTTGCATGGAGATCTGAGGAGTGCATGTATGTGCTTCTCATGGTCCCCAACTGGTGTTTCTGAGATTGCCTTCAGTTACATTCCAGGAGCAGTTTATCCAGGAGGCTGGTGGATCTCTCTTCTAGAGGCAGTTTGAGGAGGAATGTTTGTGATAGAAAATACAACTCCCAGTCCTCTAGCTCCTCTCAGGGTTGCAGTTGATACTGATTGTTCCCTTCCTCATTTCTGCATTCTGGAATTCTCCCACATTGAAAAGCTACTCCTCCAGTAATAGTGATACCATTCCTTCCTTCTTCAGATCAAAGGCAATTGTCCCTAGCCTACTAGTGGCACCTCTCCCTGTATGCTGGCCCTTCGCACAGAAGCCGGGAGTGCCCAGTCGATCAGTAGTCACATCTTACGACTTAAAATGTTGCACCTGCTGAGTCCTCTGATAAAAATGGTCTCCATTGGTTCATATTAAACATGATCTTCATTTTGGGACAGGGCTTATAACCATTAAATTCCAGGTCTAAAGATCAGCAGCACACATTTTTTCAGGTGATTCACTGGGAATGAAGATCAGCAGAAGTACTCCTGGTTCCGTTCCTTGGTTTCTAGACCAATATATTCTTCCTATAAGGTTGGCCAGCACTGTATGCATGTCTTCTATGGAAATCTATTCAGTAAAGTATCACTTCTCCTGGGGCATTCAAGTTATGCCTTTAAGTCATTATGCAGTGCTCCAGAAGGCCAGAGCTTTTGGAAATTGTCCACTCCAGTTATTTGCTGTAAAGCAAGTCTGTTTATTTCATAAAATGTTGCAGGGGATCCCATGCAGGTGGACCAAACACTGCATAAGCTCTCAAAGTCTGAGGCATTATGGAAAGATTTTGTACCATAATCGCTGGAGACTGTTTTGTGGCTCTCTTTGTGAGTCTTACCAGAAGAACTGATGTGTATTACATCATTAACATAACAAAACCTCTAATAACAAATCATAGTTGGGATTATAATCACAGGCATAAAATCCAGTAACAATACACTGGATCAATTCCAACTCATAATGACCCTCTACAGGATTTGACCCTCTATAGGGTTTCTAAGACCATAGATATATTTTTGGGGGGGTGTTCCAGAAAAAACCCTGAAAACCTGCAAGACAAATTCTAAAAGAGCTGTAACACTGACCATAGATAGTTATAAGGGCAGATAGTTCTGGGTGGGATAGAATTATTGTCCTTATGTTTAACCACCCAATAGGGAATCATTGACACAACCAGGGCTCAGGTCAAAGCATTAGTATTTATAGCACGTATTTGGAGGGACACAGTTCAATTCACAACAGCAGCTAATGGCATCAATAAAGGCAATGATATATTTTATAAGTGTATTTTTAATATTTTAAAGATCTTATTTTTACTAAAATTATGTCTTTCTTAACCAACAACTATATTCTCATGGAAGAGTTTGATGTGATCAGTTCACTGAGAATTGAATATAAATGTTAGAGTTTGGTTCATATGGTGCAATGGTACATATGGTTTTGTAAAACATGATATTCATCCAGAATTTAATTCTAGAATAGTGTTCCATTACTCTGAAAGTGAAGCTAGCCCTAGTTACCTAGTGATTTATGTATTGTTTTTCGAACTGTAAGGTCAGAAGTTCAAATCTACCACCCTTTCTGAGGGAGAAAGGTGAGGCTTTCTATTCTTATATTTATGAGTTGCAATTGATTCAATGACAAAAATGGCATAAAAAGATGTGATGAACTGCTTCCATAAAACATATTGCGTCCATATTATAGGGTTGCTATCTGTCAGAATTGACACAATGACAATGATTTGTTGTTGCTGTCGTTGTGCAATGACTCAAAGGACAATGCTCTTGTTAGGTGCCCTCAAAGTGTGTCTCACTCAAAGCACCTTTCTGTAGAACAGGAGGAATCCCTGTCCGTTCTGGCATCATCCTCACGGTTGCTGGTATGCTTGCACTCATTGATGAATGACTGTGTCAACTCACGTCATTGATGGTCTTTCTTCTTTCTGAGCCTTTAATTTTATGGAACATGGTATCTATCCTTCTCCAAGGATGAGTCCTTCAGGATAACATGTCCAAAATATGTGGGATGAGGTATCAAAATCCTTACTTCTAAGTAGCATTTCAGCTGTACTTATTCTGAGAAAAAATTGTTCATCCTTCTGGCAATGCATAGTTTAATGAATATTCTTCATAAGTACCATAATTCATGAGACATCAATTTTTCTTCAGTCTTCCTTATTCAATGCCCAATTTTTGCATGCATATGAGACAATTGAAAATAGATCAGATGCACCTGATCTTCACGTGTACTGTAGTTATCAAAGTGATATCTTTGCTTTTTAACATTTCAAATAGGCAGCAGATTTTCTCAACTAAATATGCCATTTGATTGTCTGACTACTGATTTTGTGCGCCTTGATTTTGGGTCCAAGTAAAATAAAATTCTTGAAAATGTCTATGTTCTGTTCATTTGTCATAATGTTGCCCTAATGATCCCGTTGTGAGTATTCTTGTTTTCTATGTGTTAAATCATTGTGAGATGACTGATACTCCTCCATATACACTTTAAAAATCCCAGCAAAACAAGCAAGCAAACAAACACCAATCTCAAACTCCCTGCCATCCAGTACCTTCTGACTCATAGTGATCCTAAAAGATAGGGTTGGACAGCCCCTGTGGATTTCTGACAATAAAGTGATAAATGCAATAGAGAATGGAAATCCCAATTGTCTGAAATGATAGCATATATCTTGTTTAATTGTGCTAGAAGGAAATATGTCTCATATCCTGTTTTACATTGAATACAAAGTAACATAACATTAGTCTTGTTGGATAATCAGGGGCTTGGTTGGAACAAACTTGATTGATTAAAGATATGTAAGTCTCTAGAAGAAATATGTAGATGGAAATACATAATATCCAGAGTCTGAGGATGCTTTGGTTTTGTTTTTTATATGGACATGCTGAAGAAGGTCGCCAGCAGGCTTCAAGAAATTACCAGTAGGTAGACCATGGTGACCTACAGTATAAATTTTAGTCAGCCCCTTTCATCAGCCAATCCAATGACCTTCAAAGTAAAGAACAATGCTGGTTAAATTGGAGATTAAGTATGAGGGGGTCTTCAAAACATTCATAGAAAATGTATTTTATGCAAAAATCTATGCATGGATTAAACAAAAATTGTACAAAAATAAACTCGAACTAACTCGTCATGGTATGTTTGAACAGTATTTAGTTCAAGGCACTAAGAAGGATGAAACTTCAGTTTTAAAAGAACCCTTATCAGAACAATATGAGTTCTGCTAAGAATGAAGCAAGAACAAACATCCAACTTATGATGAAGCTTAAATGGAAGAACGGTTAAATCAGTCATGCGTTATGAAGTTTTGGGGAAAATCCCCAGGGAAACCAGCAGATTACAGATGGATCATTTGTTTTAAGAAGGGATGAGATGATGCTGAATATGAAGCATGCAGTGGCAGATAATCTAGATCGAATCATTCAAGGAAAACATTAATGATGTTTGTACCCCAAGAAAGCGAATCAATGATTAACATCAGAAACGATAGTCAATATCAAGCCATCTCAGTTGTTTCAGCTTCAATTCTCACTGAATTATTAAAGTTAAGCAAACGTTATCCTTAATGGATGCCAAAACTATTGTGTAAAGATGAGCTACACAAGCATTACTAGCAGAATCCTGAGAAAAAATGCACAAAGCAATGACCAGGAATTGGTGGTATTGAAAGCAAAAGCAGCCAACCAATCCAGGGAAAAAGTTATGACAACAGTTTTGGGGAATGTGCAAGGCATTTTCTTGTTGGCTCTCTGGAGGGCCAAAGAAGAATAACATCTGCTCATTATGCAAGTTTTGAAAAAGTTAATAAAATATTTAGCAAAAAACCTGGGAAAGCTTCACCAGAAAGTCCTTCTCCACCATTACAATATGCTTATTCATTCAGCTGTCAAATGATGATCATTTTTGTAGTGTTTCAATTGGAGAATTACTAGGTATCCAATTTATAGTCTTGATTTAGTTCCTTCTGAATCCTTTTATTTCCTAATTTTTAAAAAATTCTTAAAGGATATCCATTTTTCTTCAGCTAACAATGTACAAAAGGCTGCACTGACAGGTGAATTCCCAGGACTTTCAGTTCATTAGAGATGGATTAAATGGCTGCTATTATCACTTAAAAAAGTATCTTGACTTTGGTGGATCTCAGCTTGAGAAGTGAACTTTTGGAAGTCTCCTCATATAACCTCAAGAGCATGTGTTCCCCCATACCACAATTATATCTCAAGCATCACTACCCAATATTCCAGCAGTAGCAACTAGGCCTCATTACATTGTATACCGATTGATACACTACCTCTTTATACATAAATTACATTGTACCTCACCTATCATTAAGCCACGAGGTGTTTGCCAATATCTAGGCATACATTTTCATCTGGAATTGCTCTTGTGATGGTTAAAGATATGTCTCAATTTGGTTGGGCCATGCTTCTCAGTACTTTGGCCCTTATGATATAGTTTGACCGTTATATAATTCAAAGCACACAGGCATCCCCCATGATGACATCTTTGATAATTGAATCACTTCAATGATAATATCTACTATTTGAAAGTTGAAAATGCATTTCCTTGGCAGTGTGGCCTGAATCCTTTGTGTATGGGTATTCTTGAAAAACTCTTTGGTTTGTTTGTTTTTTTTGTTCTTTTTCTGCTCCATTTGGATTCTGTTCTGCCTGATGATAACCTTACCTTTTGTTATTTTTGACTTTGCACTAGCAGAATATCTTATTGCCTGTTGATGAGTTGCTGAGATATTGCAGCTTTGTGAGTCAGGAGAAGCCTCCAACCTGATGTCTGACCAATACATGAGAAATTTCTTTACATCAATCTCTCGCTTGTTCCATATACTCATACTTTTCCCATATATGTGTAAATACCTCATATCCATTGATGATACCCCATAAAACTTACCTTCAACCCACTAAAGCAATACACAGATGACAGAAATGATACTCAGTTTGATGGCCAATATAGTTCCATGGAAATTAATAAATCCAAAATCATTACATAAAAACTGGTCCTCCCACATATACACATTAAATCAACAACAAAAAACGTGGTGCCATTTAGTGGATTCCAACACATAGCAACCGTATAGGATAGGGGAGAACAGCTCCTATATTCCAAGATTGTAACTACTTATGGGAGTAGAAATCCTCATCTTTCTTTCAGAGACACACATGTTGTTGTTATTGTTTTCAGGTGCCGTCAAGTTGGTTCTGATTCATAGGAACCCTAGGTATCATAGAAGGAACACCTGGTCCAGCAACACTATTACAATTGATCTTATGTTTGAGCCTATTGTTGCTGTCACTGTGTCAGTCCATCTTGTCAAGGACGTTCTGATGTTTCACTACTCCTCCACTTTACCAAGCATCATGTCCTTCTCCAACAGGTCTCTCCTGATAGAGACACTAATGAATTAGGATGACACAAATCACTGGGGGTAGTGAAGACTGAATCATAAAAGTGGCAAGTTTGGTGTAAGCAATATATTCAGAATGTATTATTTTAAAGTATATGAAACATTACCAAAAATGATTATCTAATATGTCTTAAAGGAATCCTCAATAAATATCATAGAATTCAAGTATACAGACCATAGATTCCTACAACCTAATAAAAATAAGAAATAAATAATAGATAATTCATTATATGATAAAAAGTACTTTGGAAACCATAAATACACATAAATCAACTAAGACAGAATGATGAGAATTATAAAATATTTAAAGATTCAAGGCCAGGAAAATATTACATGTCAAAATGTTTGATATGCAACCAAATTATTACTTAGTAAAAAATGTATGGATACAAATTCATAAAGTATAAGGAAAAAATAATTGAAAACAAGAGACTGTTTTTTCTACTCTAGAAGTTGGAAAGAGAATGACAGAAAAATATCTAAGGAAATAGAGGGAAGATACTACCAGAAATAATAATATTGAGCCTTAACATAAATATTCTTTGAAGATAATAAAATATACAACCTGCTTACAAGGGTGCATAAGGAGAAAAAATTATATGCAAGCACAAAAACAATCTTGTGGATTAAGAGGGATATATGTAATTAAAACTAGAAGAGATTTATTTTAAAGTAGTAAAAATATTGTGAATAGGTTTATTGTAATGTATTACAAAATTCACAAATGCATTTGAAGTTTTAAACCACCAAATTACTCAAGTATTATAAAACATAAGTATACATATAACTTTTAAATAACTTGAATATACAACCCATATTGTAAAAATGTCCTGACAGAGAAGGCATGAATAATTGTTCATTATTGCCAAATATTCAGAAGCAAGAAAATCATTCACTGAAATTGTTGTCACTAAAATATTTTTTTTTAAAGACGGAAAACTGCGATCATCATTCACTCAGCAGCATTTGATTCAAAGATCTTAAGTAACATCAGCAAGCTAAATTCAGTCCTATAAAACACATACATCATGACTAAGGTTTTTTTCTTCCCAGGAATGAAAAGGTGCTGTAACCGCAAACAAATCAAATCCTTCACCTTTAAAAGATTAAAGGAGAAAAACTACACGATCATGTAAATGAAAACAGAAAAGAGCATGCAGTATATCATACATATGTTTCTAATAAAATCTCGTAGCAATCTAGGTAATCCTGAAATTTATAAAGGATGTCTACCAAAAATCTACAAGTGTACTTAAGATATGACCTCTTACAAGCTTAAGCCTTCATGTCAGAAAAAGGCAAGCATGCTCAGTGTCATGACTTCTCTTACACATACTTAAGTCTCTATAATTAACACACAATAACCAGGCCAGAAGAAATAAGAATGAAGAAATTAGAAAAAATATAGTTTTCAGAAATAAAAGATAAGTACATGTGATTCAATTTACAGTAAGAACGCAATATATTAACATATATATATATATATAAAACAATAGGAAGTGTGGGAACTTCTGGATGAAGAAAAGTATACACATTTTGCTGAAAGTTGTAAGGACAACCTAAATAAATGGATTGACAGAATATATCCCTGAAGGGAAAGACTCAATTTGTCAAATATATTAATTCTCTAAATTCAACTGAGTCCCAATCAAGTTTGTATTTTTTTTTTTAGTTATTGGGGCTATATAGGTATTTTTATTAAATGACGTGTGAACATGACATTCTTCAGAGGAGATATACCCCTTACTCATTGCCTTCATGTTGGTTTCTCCTCATTGCATCCCCACTGGACAGAGTGAAATGGCCCCATAGTTACCAAGGTTGTAATCATTACAGAAGCCATCTGCCATCTGGCACTCCTGTGGAACAACTGACCTCTTTGTTAGCAGCTGAGTACTTAATGACTGATCTATCAAGGTTATTGTTACATTTTATTTACTTGAAAAGAAAAAAATAGACATTATAAAATCGGTGCAATAAATAGATAGGTTTTTGTTATTCATGCAGACTCCTGGCAGTCCCAGGTTCAGATAGGAGAACATTTTCACAGGGTTTTTCCAGGATGTGACCTTTCAGAAGTATGGCACCAGACTTTTCTTCCAACATGCTTATGGGGAGGTTCAAACCACTAACCTTTCTGTTAGTAATTTAGCCCTTATTCCCGTTGCTCTTTCTCAGACCCTTTACTTGCACCTGTGGAGCTGAATTCTGCTTGAGAAAATGACCATAACTAGGATGCCTGCTACCATTTGCAATTCACGAACATTTACCTTAAATTGGTCCTTCATTTTGTCTGCCACTGAGGAGTACTTAGCCCTAACTTTCACTATCCAAGTCTTCCGGTTAAATATGCTTTTCCCCTCTTCCCATAACATTTGCTTATTCCAATTCCCAGCAGTTGATCATGTTTCTTATTTCATTGATGTTGTTGCTCTTAGCAGCTAGCAAGTCAATTCCTATTCAAAGTGATCTCAGGCAAGACACTTCCTGGTCCTGAGCCATTCTCACATTTGTCTGTACATTTGAGCCCATTGCTGCAGCCATTGTGTCAATCCCTGTCATCAAGGCTCTCTCTCTTTTTTGCTGCCGCTCCTTAGCAAGCAAGATAAAAAGACTGGCCTCTCTTGTCTTGACAAAGTCTCACCATCTTTCATTCTAAGGAGCATTCTGGCTGTACCTCATTCAAGACAGATTTGTTCATGTGATAGTCAAAGGAACTTTTTTTTATAGTCTTTGCTAACAGTATGATTCAAATGCATTGATTTTTCTGCTATGCTTCCTTGTTAATTTTCAAACATTCACATGCATATGAGGCGATTGAACATACCAGAGCTTGGGTCAGGCACACCTTAATCCTCAAAGTGACATCCTACCTCTTTAATACTTTAAAGAGATCTTGTACAGATTTACCCAATGAGAGGTGTTCTTTGCTTTCTTAACTGCCGATTTTATGAGCATTGATTGCAGATCCAAGCAAATATTATTGACTTCAATCCTTTATCCTTTAATTATGATGTTGTCTATTGGTCCAGTTGTGAGATTTTTTTTGTTTTTTTTTACATTGATTTGCAATTCACACTGAAGGCTATCGCCTTTGGTTTTCATCATTAAGTGCTTCCTGTCCTCTGCATTCAGCAAGCAAGATGATCTCATCTGTGTATCACTGTACATTCAGGTTGTTAATAAGCCTCCCTCCAATCCTTATGCTACATGCTTCTTCATATAGCCTGGCTTCTCATATATTATTTGCTCAGGACACAGATTGTATATTCATGATGGAATGATACAAATCCTGACACACACCTTTCCTGATTTTAAACAGAGCAATATCCCTTTGTTATTTTCTAAGATTGTCTCTTGGTCCAAGTACAATTTTTGCATGAGCATAATGACGTGTTCTGGAATTCCCATTCTTCTCAATTTTTCCATAGTTTGTTGTGATTCACACAGCTGAATGCCTATGCAAAAAACACAAGACATATATTTGGGGTTCTGTGTTTCAGTAGAGATAACTCTGACATTAACAATTATATCCCTCAAACCATATCTTCTTCTGAATCTCCATTTAATTCTGGCAACTAGCTGTCAATTTACTGCTAAAGCTGTTTTTTTTAATTCTTCCCAGTATAATTTTATTTGCATGCAATATTAATGACATTGTTCAATACTTTCTGCATTCGGTTGGGTAACCTTTCTTTGGAATGGACGCAAAAATGGATCTCTTTCAGTCAGTTGACAAGGTAGCTCTTTTCCAAATTTCTTCGCATAGAGTAGTAATGATTGCTTCCAGTGCTTTCCCAGCTTGTTGAAATACTTCAATGACACAAGGTTAATTCCTGGAACCTCCCTTTGCTACTAAGTTTAAGTGCAGCATGAAACCTTGCTTCGATACTCGTGGTTCTTTGAAAATCAATCATTTTTATTTTATTTTATTTATTTATTTTTTTAAATTTATCCTGAGTGGTTCATCTGTCCTAGATTCCCTGCGTTTCCAATTCCCATCTGTAGTTTCCAATTCCCATCTGTACCACTGTGCATCATCTGGTCTAGCCAGATCTGCAAGGCAGAATTGGGGTCCTGGTAGTTGGGGGGAGGAAGCGTTTAAGAACTAGAGGAAGGTTGTGGGTTTCATTATTGTTATACTGAACCCTAAGTGACTCATCTCCCCCCTACCCCTCTGCAAGGTATGTCCAGTTGAAATTTCCCCCTTTTTAAAAAACATTGATTCTAGCTTCATTCTTTCAATCATTTGATACTTCCTGCATTGTTCAATATTTTACCTATGGAATCCTTAATGTTCCATCTCTTGGTTTAACTTTTGAATGATTTTTCTTTCTTGAGATATGCTGAGAATGTTCATCTTTTGGGACTTGCTAACTCCCGATTTTTGACCATTTCTACTGTGTATTCTGAAGCTGCTCTTTGACATTTTCTCATCTCTTCTTTTCATTCATCATTTCTTCCAGGTGCGTTGTCTACCCAACCTTAAGAGACAAGTGTCTATTCATTCTGACATCCACTTTTACTTTGCTTTATTTTTTATAATATTAATTAATTTTGCTCTCTTTATGAATGATGTTCTTGATGGGATCTCACAGCTTTTCAGGTCTTCTTCATTAGGATTTAAGGTGTCAATTATATTCTTGAGATATTTTCTAAATTCAGGTGGGATATGCTCAAAATGTTGTGTTGACTCCTATGAACTTGGGCTTTTTTTTTTTGTTTTTTTAAATCAATTTATTGGGGCTCATACAATTCATCGCAATACATAGATAAATTGTGTAAAGCACATCTATACATTTGTTGCCCTCATT
>NW_022103917.1:2837001-2882299 GCF_000313985.2 Echinops telfairi | reverse complement strand
ATCTAGCTCAGAAACAACAAAGTCCACAGAGAAGAAGCACACGAGCCTGTGCGAACACGAGGTGTTGAAGGGAACAGGCAGCAGACACCGAAGAACAAAAACCATCATTATAAACTTGTTTTAATGTCGTTCAGCTTCAACCTGAGCAATTGAAGGTCTGTCCAGCAGTCAGCTTCTGGCCTTCTTTTGGCGGATGATATTCAACTTCATTGTCTGTTTTTTGTTTTTGCACTTCATTGTCTGTTTCCAGAAAAACAAACAAGTAAATAAACCCACACTGCCATCAAGTCCATTCTAACTCATATCAGCTCCATAGGAAAGAGTATAATTGCTACTCATGGTTTTTGAGACTCCAAATCTTTTGGGGAGCAGAGAGCCTCATATTGTCCCCCTGAAGCAGCTGTTTCTGTAATGAAAAAGTCATTGGTTTTGCAAAATTTTTCACGGGATCTCTAGCTTCATCTATAACATTCAGGCCATATTTTCCAACCACTGTTCCTTTTGTTTTAAACTTTCATATTTCAACCATTAAAATTATTGATGTATATTGATTGAATGTCTTATCTATTTCATATTCATTATTACTAGACTTAGTGGATTGTGTGTAAATTACAATAATAGCTATTGTATAACGAGATTTATATATATACTAATGACTGGGATATTGGTCTTTAGGGGCTACATTCCTTTTTTTGATGACTTCCTATTTTCATTGTTCATACTACATACAATCTGTGTGTCTATGATTTATGGAAGTTCAGAGCTGTTTCTTTCCATTTTGAGCCAAGCCTGATTAGCAAGGCATGGTCCGCAAAGCCGTACTCTTGTTTCATTAAACTGGACCCACTTTGAGGAGGGAGCCCATCCCCAGTCACATTCTGAGTACCTTCCACTCAGAGGGGCTCATCTTCCAGCAATCAATCTGATAATTCTCTAATTCTATTCATAAGGTTTCAATGGCTGACACATCAGAAGTAGACAGCCTATTCCTTTTGAAATTTTTCTTAGTCTGGATGTTCAATGAATCCAGTTCACCTTGGGCGACCCTGCTGATATTTGAAATACCCATGATATAGCTTCTAGCATCACAACACACAGCCAATCACGGTATGAAAAATTGATAAAAAGACAAACTTAAAAGACTCATTGAGCCACGTGTACCTACTTACTAAAAGGCAATGGCCTCGAAATCTGGACAATGAGTAAAGAAGACTGAAGAACAATCAATGCAATTGAATTATGGTGGTTGAGAACATAAAATATAATATGCATTTCCAGAAAAAGGACACATTTATATTGGCAGAATACAGCCAGAATGCCCGTTAGACATGAAGATGGTGATATCTCTTCTCACACACTTTGGACATGTCATTAGGAGGGACACTAGGTTTGGAAGAATTCAACAAACAAAAGAAAAGGAAAAAGGAAGGTCCTCAATAAGACAGATTGACACAGTGGCTGCACCAATGGGCTTATACATAGCAAAGATTTTGAGGATGCTACAGGTCTTGCTGGTGTTTCATTATATAATACAAAGAATTGCTAGGAGCTGGAGACGACTCAATGGTACCAAGCATAGCAGCAGCACCTTCATAGATGTTGTTTTATCCATCTTCTGCCTTTCCCCTCAATTGATGGTTGTTTCCTCTTTTCCTAACCATTCCACTTATGCAGTGATTTCCATATCTTCCTAGTAGTTACAGTACTTCTCCTATTATTCACTCCTCAATCTAGGAGATTGTACTTCTCCATTTTAATCATATCTCATTAGAAATAAAAGCCAGAGTTCTCACAAGGCCCTTCCCAATCAGACCCCAGTTTTTCTCTAACAAGTAAAGCTTCTGAGCTCATTGTCTGCTACTCCCTTACCTCTTTCACTGCTCTCCAGTCACACAGTCACAATGGGAGATTCTTATGCACTTTTTCTTTGTACTCATATATAAAACATTCCAGAGAGTAGTTACCTAGAAATTAAATTAATGAGTTATGGGGTGTGCTGGTTAGTTTTATGTGCCCATTAACGTGGTGTTAATATCTACAATCATAAAACCTTAAATTCAAGAAACTGGTCTTGATAATTTGCATATGCATCATTCAAACAGTTGTAAGGCCTAGAGTGCACAAACTGATATCTCTAGATCAAGAAGAAATGATGCCTCAATTTTAAAATACCAAGTCCTATTTGAGTTTGCTGATCTATCCAATAGACTTTGGACTTGCTAACCCCCACACTCACCCACACTTAGCCAGTTGCTTGAAGTATATCTCTACTAGTACTGTTTCTCTGGATTATAATAATTGATACATCAACTACGCATATTTTCATTTTAATATATAGTAACAAATTAACCTCTGAAATAGTTGAACCAATGTATACTGCTTGCAGACTAGTGTGAAAATTATAGGATCCTGCCATTTTCAGTGTTAATTGTGAATTTTATTTTTGAAAATCTATTAGCTATGAAATGGCACAATGATGACTTCATTTGCACATCTGTGATAACCATTGAAGATGAGCATCTTTTCATGTGAATCTTGACCAGTCAGCTTTCATTAGGGAATAGACTTCCTTCCTTTTGCTCATTTTGATTTTCCTATTGCCTTCGTCTATTGTTGCTTTTGAAAAATCCCTTACATGTGCTGAATATTAATTCCTTTTTCAGTTATTTTGCTGCAAATAATTTTTCACAATCTGCATATCTTTCAATTTGGGGCATGGTGACTTTTTATTACAGAAAAATGAATCTTGTTTGTTTAATTTTTTTATATCTTTTCTTTCCAATCCTTTGTGATGGCTTATGTGTTGTAGTAAGGTTTGAAGCTATGCCACTACTATTTTGAATACCACCAGTGCCACCCATAGAGATTAAGAATAAGACTGGAAAGAAGGAATAGACTGTCTACTTGGGAGGGATGAACCACTAAAAGCTCATGAAAATCACTAGAACATTGTAAAAGAAGAGTCAACCTTACTGATATGAAGGAAGCAAAGCTTTGAGGACATTCACCTGCTACTAGGGTACAACACAAAATGAAAAGAATGAAACAGCTGAAAACACCCATTAGTGATCAGACCTTGGGATGTGTGAAGTATGATTTGATGAAAATTAGAAGTCATCAAAAATGAAATATAATGCATAAAGATAGTACAATTAGTAGTGAACTGAAATGGACTGGTATTGACCACTCTTAGTCAGACAAGCATATGTATTAATATGGCATTGCATTCATCATCACGATTTCTCATGAAGTACAATGCTGTTTGTAATAGTAGGATAGCTACACACCTACAAGGACATCCAGTTAATACAACGATTATTCAAATTTACACATCACCCACTAAAGCTAGTGATGGATGAAAAAATGGAAGAATTCTGCCAACTGCTTCAATATGAAATATATTATATATATACAATATATTTAATCATGATGCATTGATAATTGTTGGAGATTATATTACAAAAGTTGGAAACATAAAGAGAGGCTTAAGGATTGGAAAATCTGGCTTTAGTGCTATAAATAAACTGGATATTTCAAGATAGAATTTTTCTGGATCCATAGTTATTCATTGCAAATACTTTTTTTCCTAACACCATGAAAGGCAACTATATATGTGGACCAAAAAGACATTAAATATACTATATTTGTGGAAAGAAATGATGGAGAAACCCAATGTCATCTACCAAAAGAAGCCCAAGGGCCAACTCTGGAATAGACCACCAATTGCTCGTGTACAAGTTTAGGTTGAAGCTGAAGAAAATTAAAACAATCCTATGAAAAGATTTGACACACTGAACACTAGCAACAGAAGACCTGACAACTGTGGGATGACATCAAGAACATCATATATGAAGAAAGAAAAGTTCAGAAAAATTCAGAAAAAAAGGCAAAAGTGAATGTCATCAGAGACTCTTAAACTTGTTGAATCTAGAAAAGCTTAAAATAGAGGAGAAATTATGAATTCAGAACTAAACAGAAAATTTCAAAGCCCCTCTCAAAATACAAACCAAAATATTATACATTCACAACATCAGTTTAGAATCAGTTTGTCAAGCTTTATGAATTTATATGGTGGGTTTTATTGATAGAGTTTCTGATGACCCATCATTCTTCTCCTATTTTTATGAACCCACCTGGTATTGTCTTTTGTTTATAAAGTCTAGGTTTGGTTGCTAGAAATTCACGCAGGATTTTTTTGCATCTACATTATTATGAATTTGCACTCAAATTTTGTAAATTTAGATTCAGTTAATATTTGGAGATTCAGGTCATAATTGCTTCTTAAAATGAGTTTGGTAGTTTTCCTTCCACTTCATTTGGAAAATATCTGAGATATTTTTATACAATTAGAATTCTATATCCTTTAAATATTGTATAAAACGGCTTGTGAAGGCATCTAAGTCTGAAAAATCAGTGGAGTCGGGAAGATATTTTTGAGAACTAATTAAATATCTTTAATTACTTTTGGATCTTTTACAGTCTTCTTTTTCTTTTGATTTCAGTGGTGTAAATTTGTCTTTTTCTACAAAGCTATTCAATTTGCCTAAGTTTATGAATTTGCCTAAGTTTATATATTCAGGGACAGTCAGTACTTTTTTCTTTCCAAATTTCTACATTTCTCCCTCTAATATTTTCTTTGGTATCAATATTATAAATGTAAACTTTAACTAATGCTACTGGAGATTTGTATATATCACACGTTTGATTTGTTGACCATGTTTGTTGTAGGTTTTGTCCTATTTCTTCACTTGGTGCTCTTATCATCAATTTACTGTTTTTCCATTATTTTTCATGTATGTATTATGTCCTTTTTGTCAATTTATTATATCATTTTATAAGGTTCTGAGTGTTCAACTTAATTTATGACTTAGTGTATCATTAATAAGCCAATGTACTTGTATTACATGACATTATTTGCTTTGAAAATAACTTGCTTTCGAAAAGAAAAAAATCCTTTAGTAAAAATAATAAGCTTTATGTTAATAAAAAGGGCAATAGCTAGACTACCCAAAACCCAGAAACTTGTAACCAGAGCAGTAAAAAAGGTAATAAAAATCTCTAAAAACCCGTCAGTCAGTACAGATGAAAAGCCAGAGGCAGTTTCAAATAAAAATACTGACTACAGTAAATACATAACCTTGTCTATCAGCTTGTCAAATGCAGGAGGCCAGCCTCCACACTAGAATGGGTCCCAGGGGGTGGTTGTATGATTGAGGGGTAAATGACCAAAATATTAGACAAGGCATGCAAGCTATGCCTCTTCCCTGACGACCAGAACCAGAGTATGAGTATTATATTTTCTAATAAATTTCTGTAATCCCATAATAGGAAGGGGTTGTATTAGAGGCATGCACATAACAGGAAGGGGATGTGCTAGGGGAATCCATGTGACAGGAAAGTACATGGGCAAGTTCTAGAGCAGCGGAACAACCATTTCACAGGGGTTGCCCGATTCATATCGGTATCAAAATTACAGTTATGAAGTAGCAGTGAAAATAAATTTATGGTTGGGGTCACCACATCATAAGAACTTTTTTTTTTCCTTTTTAAAATCATTTTATTGGGGGCTCATACAAATTTTATCACAATCCATACATGCATCCATTGTGTCAAGCACATTTGCACATTTGTTGCCATCATCATTCTCAAAACATTTGCTTTCTACTTGAGCCCTTGGTATCAGCTCCTCATTTTTCCCCTCCTTCCATGACTTCACCGCCTCACAAACCCTTGATAATTTATGTTATTATTATTTTATCATGTCTTATGCTGTCAGATGTCTCCCTTCACCCATTTTTCTGCTGTCCATCCCCCAGGGAGAAGGCTATACAGTATGTAGATCCTTGTAATCAGTTCCCTTTTCTATCCCACCTTCCCCTTCCTCTCCTGGTATCGCTACTCTCATTATTGGTTCTCAGGCTTTTATCTGTCCTGGATTCCCTGTGTTTCTAGTTCTTGTCTGCACCAGTGTACATGCTCTGGTCTAGCCTGATTTTTAAGGTCACACGGGGGTCATAATAGTGGGGGGAGGAAGCATTAAAGAGAGCTAGAGGAAAGTTGTATGTTTCATCGGTGCTATACTGCACCATGACTGGCTCATCTCCTCCCCATGACCCTTCTGTAAGAGGATGTCCAGTTGCCTACAGGGGATGTCCAGTTACCTACAGATGAGCTTTGGATCTCCACTTGGCACTCCCCCTCATTCACAATGATAGGATTTTTTTGTTCTTTGATGCCTGGTACCTGATCCCATCGACTGCTTATGATCACACTGGCTGATGTGCTTCTTCCATGTGGATGTTGTTGCTTCTCACCTAGATGGCTGCTTGTTTATCTTTAAGCCTTTAAGACCCCAGATGCTATATCTTTCTATAGCCGGGCAACATCAGCTTTCTTCACCACATTTGCTTATGCACCTGCTTTGTCTTCAGCCATCATGTCGAGAAGGTGAGCATCATGGAATGCCCATTTAATAGAACAACTATTCTTGCATTGAGGGAGTACTTGAGTAAGGCCCAATGTCCCTCTGCTTCCTTAATACTAAACATATACATATATGCACATAGATCTTTTTCCCCATCATCATATATAAATATATTTACACATGTACATGCCTGTTTTTAGGCCTCTATAGATGCCCTTTGCCTCCTAGTTGTTTTCTCTATTTCCTTTTACTTTCCTCTTGTCCCGCTATCATACTGAGCCTTCATTTGTGTTTCAGTAATTCCTCTCAGTTACATTGTCCTTGATCAAACCCTACCAGGCCTTCTATACCCTTCTTGCCATTGATTTTGGATCACTTGCTGGAGGAACTGTATGAAAGGGTCGTGGTATTAGAAAGGTTGAGAACCACTGTTCTAGAGTTAAAATGAAAGCTTAATCTTGGTCATCTCTGAGCTAGCTTCACCTTAAATGTCCTTGAGTTTTTCTACAGGGGAGTAATCTATGATCTTTATCAGAAGTAAGTGGGCCCTACTTAGGGTGGGACAGGCAATAGGGTCTGATTGCTCTGGCTGGCAGATAGCATTGAGTCATAAGGCCTTCAATCAGATAACCTTCAAGCTTATATAGTATCAACCATGTGCTTGCAATCAGCATCTTAAGACTGGCATTGTTATGGGGGGACATCATGCGGAACAACTTTATTTAGGAGAATCTGACTGGGATACATACCCAACTCACAAGCATGAAGGCCTCCCTCCATGAGAGTCTCAGCCTCCCAGACTCCTTAAAATATGAGCATAGAGAATTTGTGTGCATACACTCTCTTCCCTGGTTCTCAGTTTCCCACTACTGTGTTGGCTTGTTTATTACTGCCATGCTGGAAGGTATGTCACAGGTCAAAGGCTATCAGGGTCACCCAAAGTGAACAGGTTTCAGCGGAGCCTCCAGAATAAGAACACACAAAGAAGAAGAAGACCTCATGATGCAATTTTGCAAAACCAACAACTTGTACATAGGAAATAACTTTTCTCAATAACACAAAAGAAGACTATACAAATGGACTTGCCCAGATAGAATACACAGAAATCATATTGACTACATATGTGGGAAGCCACTATGGAGAAGCTCAATATCAGCAAATAAATCAGACCAGCTTGACTATGGAATAGACCATCAATTGCTCCTATGTCAGTTCGGGATAAAGCTGAAGAAAATGAAAATAAGCCTAGGAGAACCAATATATTGCCTTGAGTCTATTGCATCTGGATTTTGAGAACATTTCAATAACAGAGTTGAGGCACCGAAGAATAATAACAGAAATGCTGAGGGAGGGCATCAAGATCATCATTCACGAGGAAAGCAAAAAGTCATTAAAAAGACATGAAAAAAAGTTCAAAGTGGATGTTCAAAGATACTCTGAAACTTGCTCTTAATCATAGAGTAGTTTGGCAGTTACATAATCTGTCAACTTGTGAGAAGGGGTGAGGTCTAGCCCATCAATCAGGTAATAGCCAATAATGCCTCTGTGTGGGCATGGCCTTTTCCTGAGAATTCTGGGAACTCCTGTCTTCCTGCCTGGTGGTAGGACATAGTCTCTATCTCTCTGCTTCACCTTTCTGTGGACAAGCCAGATGGAGTTACACTCATGGAGCCACAGGTCTGGAGCTGGAGAATTCACATGGAGACACATGGAAGTGCTGAGATGCTTCCAATGCCACTGGATCTACAAGACTTACCACCCACTAGCCTGTGATCTTCCTGGATTCGGTGTCATTGCATGTGTTGCGTGAGTCTTAAGATTCATTTATCAGACATATGGACTGATATCAGTCTTATGGACTTGATCTGGGCTGTGCTGGGATGTTTTCTTAATATACAATTACTCTTTGATATAAAACTCTCTTACACACATATTAATCTCCCTGGATTTGTTTCTTTAGTCAACCCAGTCTACCACAAATATCTAAAGCAAATGGAATAAATGAAATCAAAGAGTTGAACAGAAAATTTCAAAGGGAAGGATGCAAAGACAAAAGCAAATACTATAATGAAAAATGTAAGGACCTAGAGTTAGAAAACCAAAAGGGGAGAATATACTCAGCATATCTGGAACTGAAGGAATTCAAGAAATATGTCAAGCTCTGCGTTGCAATCATGAAAGATTCTGAGGGCAAAACATTGCATCAAGAGAAAATGGAAAGAATACACTGAGTAAGAACCAATGGTATTGAAGGAAGAAGATTAAACTGCACTGAAACCATTAGCCAAAAACAAGGATCCAGGAATTTATGGAATACTCATTGAAATGTTTCATCAAGCTGATGAAACACTAGAAGTATTCATTCATTTATTCCACCTAATTCAGAAGAAGCGACTTGGTCACCTGACTGAAAGAGATGCATATCTGTGCCTAGTGCAAAGAAAGATGACTCAACATAATGCTCAAACTTAAGAACAACATCATTGACATTGAATGCAAATAACATTTTGCTGAAGATCATCCAACAACAATTGCAGCAGTACATTGACAGGGATCTGCCAGAAATTCAGACCAGATTTAGAAGAGGACCTGGAATAAGACATATGCTTGCTGATGTCAGAGGGATCTTACTTCAAAGCAGGTAATACCATAAAGATGTTTACTTGTGTTTTATGAACTATTCAATGGCATTTGAATGTGTGCACCACTGAGGTAGCTAGTTTATTGTGCCAACCTGGCCTATAAACACGTCGGGTTAATTGAAGGGCGCAGGCATAAATGGCTCAGTGAGCCTCATCTTTCAAGTTCTTGGGTCTCTTGCTTTGTGATGGTTGGACCAGGATGCAGCTGTCTTAGCAGTTCCCTGCTTCAGTTTGCAAGGCTTACTTCCTGCAAGACATCCCCAAGGAGAAGCCATATGGACCTACTCTGATTCAGGCCTTGGTGCTGGAGAAGCCGTGTGGAGACCCCAGCCAGCACTGAGATGCTTACACATTCACTTATTCAGCTTTCCTCCTGCAGTTGGCATCATAGTGTGTGTTTCATGAGATGGAGGTGGGTTAATGGGTTAATGTTAGACTTGTGGGCTTGGGCAGCACTGGGTTGGGATGTTTTCTTGATGTGCACTTACCCTTTATATAAAACACTCCCTTGTACATCAGTTTCTATGAATTTGTTTATCAAAAGTACCCAGACTAACACAACCATAATAAATTATGTATAACTTTAAGAAGAATGGGAATGCCAAACACTTCATTGTACTTATGAAGAACTTGTACATAGATCAAGAAGCAGTTGTAGGAACAGAATAAGGGAATACTGCACAGTTTAAAATCAGGAAAAAGTGTTGTTTCCTCTCACCATACTTGCTCAATCTATCATAGAAGCTGGCTTATATGAAGAAGAATGCAGCATCAGGCTTGGAGGAAAACTTGTAAACAAATTGAGATATGCACATGACACAACATTCCTTGCTGAAAGGAAGGTGCACCGGAAGCACTGGCCAATTAAAAGCAATGATTGCTGCCTTAAGCATGGATTATGAATCAATGTAGAGAATAGTCTCACAATGGGACCAATTTGTCAAATCATGATAAAAGGAGAAATGTTTGAAGTTGTTAAGGGTTTTGTCTTACTTGGATCCACAATCAGTGCACGTGGAAGCTGCAGTCAAGAGATCAAAAGATATAGTGCATGAGGCAAATCTCCTGCACAAGACCTTTTTAGAGTGTGGCAAAGCAAAAATGTTACTTTGACGACTAAGATGAGCTTGACCCAAATCTGGGTATTTTCCATTGCCTCATTTGCATGTGGAAATTGGATATACTAGGAATACCAAAGAAAAATGAATGCATTTGTATTGTGTGGCTGGAGAGGAATATGGGATGTAACATGAATTGCTAATGACCACAAACAGATCTGTATTGAAAGGATTACAGCCAGCACGTTACGGGGAGGAAAGGATGGCAAGACTTTATTTTAGATATTTTTTCAGGATAAACCAGTCCCTGGAAAAAGGACATCATGCTTGGTAAAGGAAAGGGGCCTCAAAAGAGAGGAAGGTCTTCCATGAGATTGATTGGCTGCAACAATGGGATAAAGCATAGGGACAATTTCAAGGATGGTGGAGGACCTTCAGTGAGTCCTTCTCTTGTGCATAAGTGGCTGCTGGTCAGAATCAATTGTATGGCACCTAAAACAATGACTTTATGTGTGTGTGTGTGTGTGTGTGTGTGTGTAGTTCAATTACTGGGAATGTATGGAAGAGTTCAGAGCTGAGCTATGGAATAAAAATGACCCAAATACATGAAAAATCTGGAAGAACTATGTAAGAAAAACTCCTAAGTTAGATGAGATGCCCTAAGCTTGGACATGGACATCTTATGCAGCATGGTCTTATTACACAGATTGTTGTGTCCATCTGGTTTCAATTGCTTTCTTATTAGACAGTGGTACAAGCTATTAATTTGTTACAACAAATACTGAACATGTTAACATGTTTTAATCACTGAACTGATATTCCCTTATTCACAAAGCCTATATATATTAATCCATTTTATATTAATGCATTAGAGGTTAGCATTCTGTGCTTTCCTTCTTATTTTACTTGACTATTCCCTATTTTTCCTTTCTGATTTTTTTTTCTTTTGGATTATTTGGAATTGTATATTTTATATTCTATATATATACAAACATTTGAATCTGTTAATTTCTAACTTTTTTTGCAATATATGACATATGGCAATATACAACTATTTTTAAAAGTGATTTCATGATGGAAGTGTATGGTATATGAATATTATATCAATTAAACTGCCAAATAAAAGGAAGAGAGAACCAAACTTGACCAATAGGTACCATGGGTGAAGAAGAAAATTGTTGCTTAAAGAGAATTGAGTTTATGTTCATGATGGTGGAATAATTTGTGAAAGGATATCAATAATGATTGTACAACATGAAGAGTATAAGTAATGGCACTTTATAGACAAATCACAGAATTGGAGAATATTGTGTTATGTATATTTTTGCCGCAATTAGAAAATAATAATTACATGAATAAATATGAGTATGAGGAAGAAGAATGTGTTCTAGAATTGAATGTGCTTATAATTGTACAACCCTGCTTGATATGATGGAATTATTGAATTGTATGTCATGTGGATGAAGTGCTAATAAAACTGTTTTAAAAATAAATATGATGTGTATAAAATGAAGACTCAATATTTCTTAAAGTAGTCTTTGAGATATATTTAATGGGCAATATATAGGAATCCTGGTGGTATAGTAGTCCCATGTTGGGTTGGGATCCCCAAGGTCATCCATGGGAGAAAGATGGGGCTTTTTACTCCTGTAAAGGATTACAGTCTTGGAAACTCATGGAGGCAATTCAACCCTGTCCTATAGAGTCACTATGAGTAGGAATCAACTCAATGTCAGTGAGTTTGATTTTTTGTGGTGATATATTGTATACTTGACTATGAATATGGATATGTACACAGACATAGAAATGCATACATACAATCTATAATCTGTTTTTGCTTGAAAAGAAGGCATATTCTATTTTTGGAACATGTATACATGTGTGCACATACACATACAGCTGCTTAAAAAATTGTGGAAAATAGAATTAAAATATCTTTGACTGTTCCTACAAACTTGAAAGACCCCTTTTGAAGTTTTCCAGGAAATTTTTGAAGCATATGTGTGTGTATATCTATATTAGAAAAAAGAGAATCAGTCAATACGTGGGTGGTGCAAACACAGTGAGACATCTAGCTGGTTACTGAAAAGTTGGTCATTCAAGTCCATGTAAAGGTGCGCAGGAAGAAAGGACCAGCAATCAACTTTTGAAAATGGAGCAGTTTTATTCTGACCCACATGGGATTGCCTTGAGTTGTAATCAACTCAACCGCAGCTGGCAGAACACGAACACACACACACAAACACACATATATTCTGTTTATATAATATTCAGTATGTATATACATTTAATTTGCATTTATATTATACATTAACAATATATTTCTCAAATATTTTATGATATGCCTAGTTATTTTATCCCTCACTTTTTGGAAGTTCCTTTAATATTTCACATCTCTATTACTGTACTGAATACTTGCTTTTCCTTACAGCTACTGCTTTTGCTTTTGTTTTAATTTGAAAACACTTCTCTCTTATTAGTTGTGTCTTGTCTGCTTTACTCATCTACTTCACTATTTTAAGTATTTCCATTTTTATTCTTTGTGTTTCAGCTATCTTGGAGAGAGGGCATGCCGTGCCCAGTTCAATGAAGCAGACATTTGGAATGTCTAAATCCAACAGTGACTCCACAAACAGCAGGCTGTCTGGTTCATACTAAATTGCATTGGCACATCACATAAGGATGGGGAGAGACTTTGACCTGGTAACAAGCAGGTAAGTGCAAACACCTGAGGGCCTTGATGGTAGCTTATAAAGAAGCGCTCATCACCTGGAGCAGAAGGCCAGGGATACTCAGAAAGCAGGTTAGAGAAGTGATTGTAAGCATCACTGTGCTCCAGAGACACAAAAACACATTTGTCATGTGAAGGGCAAGGCCCTGGTAAGGAAAAGCTGGTCTCCTGAAAACTGGAAACAGTACATCTTGGAGGGAGGTCCTGAGGATATTGACTCAGTAACCCCTCTCCACTCCAAACACAGACCTTCCAGGCATGTGTAAGGGACCCACCCTTTTCAATGAACAGCCAGCCTAACATTTCTGCTGTAATTTAAAAGGCTGCAGAAGTTTCTCTATCACTAGGTAATTACTGAGGATCCCTGGTTGTAAAGTGGTTATGCACTGGGCAGCTAACTAAAAAATAAGCAGCTCTAAACCACCAGCCACTCATAAAATTTCATGGAAAAATTCCATTATGTTAATTCCATGACATTTTTTATGCCACCTCATACATATTTCCGTAATCAAAGTGAGATGCATTCTGTCTAGAGTGACTTCATTATACTAATCTCAAAACAAAAAGGTGAGGAGAGAAAGACAATTCCTTTCACTCTGGCTAGGCAAGGAGCTGAGAGAACTTTCTTCAGGCCCTGTTCTCCCCCAAGGAGCAAGTGTTACTGTTATATGAAGAAATTATTCATATTTATTAGGTCTACTTATTATTCTTTGTCCCATGTAATTTGGACATGTGAGGAGAGACCAGTTTCTGGAAAGTACCATGCTTGGTACAATCGAAGGCCAGCTAAAATGAAGATCTTTGGTGAGATGGATTAATACAGTGGTTCCAACAATGAACTCAAACATAACCACTTGTGACTATGGCCCAGAACTTGACGGTGTCTATTGTAAATTGCATCACTGTGAGTTGGTCCACTCAAAGGCATCTAACAATAGCAACAACAGCATGTATTGCTTGTTAAGTTCAGTCAAATTTTGGATGGGTTCCATTATCTGGAAGGCAGACTGAGGCTATCATATTGGCTAGGTTCTGCTTAAGGTGAAATCTTCATAAGCAAAGAAAGTCTAATCATAGTTAAATTACCTATGATCACTCTTGGACAGTAGCTAATGTTAAGGGCTTGCCTGATCCTGAGCATTTTATCACTGTTGTCAGAGTGAGGAAACAGGGATTTTGTCTGTATTATTCCTCTCTAAATGTTTTGAACAAGGCTCACTTTTGAGTCGTTTTCATTCTGAATTCTGATTCTGCCTGTAAGGAGGTATATGGGCTAAACCAGTATCCACAAAGTTCTAGTTACACTTGCATTTGAGCCTGACGAGGTTATATACATGATGGACCAAAAGCAAAGGATTCTATGGAATAGCACACTCTAAGTCCAGTGACCGTAATTAAAGCTGTTAACCGAAATATGTGTTTGAGTCAATGAAAGTTAGGCAACCAAGAGTTTAACCAGTCCTATAAACTTGGTGCTTAGGTACGGGATATGGAGTCAGGTAGCTCTTTCTCTAATCCTTTTCTGTCTTCCTCTGTCCATCCGTATATGTTGCTCCAAGGACAAGAAGTGTGGGCTACAGCACATACTTTTCCTTGTTGGACTGAAAGAAATTCCAAAGCTACTTTTTTTTATCTAATATCACTTTAGCCAAGGGATGAAGAGAGGGTTGCTGGACTTGTTAACATTGGTAATATTCGCTGCCAGGTGGTCTTTCATAGTGTTGGGCAAATTACCAAGGGAGTGTTTTAAGTCAGCAACTCAACTCCAAACCAAGGAAAGAAATACTCTTCTAAAGGAGGACCATAGTCCTGGGTTTTTGTCCAAATTGCTCTGTCTGTATTGGTTTGTTTATCATGGTTTGAATTTTCCATTTTCTTTTGAATAGGAGAAAAGATTAAATTGTTAGTTTAGTGAAGGGTATCATATAGTTGTGAATGTATAAGGGGAACCATATGTGTCCTAGTATACAGTGGCCAATAATATGCCATCAATGAGCATAAGGTCTGAGTGGTGGTTATAAGATTTTGAATTAGGATACTTTGTCTCCCCCACATAAAAATGTATACCCCAGAGGGCCTAATAAGACAGCATCCTAAGTGCAGAAATCCTGGTGGGGACTGAGCATGATAGGAGGAAAATCAAGGGAAATAGAGGAAACAGCTGAGAGGCAAAGGGCATTTATAGAGGTCTAGATAAAGACATGTACATATGCAAATATATTTATATGAGGATAGGGAAATAGATCTATGTGCCTATATTTATAGGTTTAGTATTAAGGTAGCAGAAGGACATTGGGCCTCCACTCACTTACTCCCTCAATGCAAGAATACATCCTTCTATTAAATTGGCATTCTATGATGCTCACCTTCCCGACACAACCGCTGAAGACAAAGCAGGTGAATAAGTAAATGTGAAGAAAGCTGATGGTACCCGGCTATCAAAAGGTATAGCGTCTGGAGTCCTAAAGGCTTGAAGGTAAACAAGCAGCCATCTAGCTCAGAAGCAACAAAACCCACATGGAAGAAGCACATCAGCCTGTGCGGAAGGGATCAGGTATCAGGCATCATCAGAACAAAACATCTTACCATAGTGAATGATGGGGGGAGTGCAGAGTAGAGACCCAAAGCCCATTTTTAGGCCACTGAAGATCCCCTTGCAGAGGGGTCTCAGGGAGGAGATGAGCCAGTCAGGGAGTGATGTAGCAACGATGAAAAATACAACTTTCCTCTAGTTCCTAAATGTTTCCACCCCACTCCCACTATCATGACACGAATTCTACCTTGCAAGTCTGGCTAGGTCAGAGGATGTACACTGGTACAGCTAGGA
Source organism: Echinops telfairi (assembly GCF_000313985.2). Taxonomy (NCBI): domain Eukaryota; kingdom Metazoa; phylum Chordata; class Mammalia; order Afrosoricida; family Tenrecidae; genus Echinops; species Echinops telfairi. Next base: position 2,866,617 of record NW_022103917.1, on the reverse strand, counting down.
ACTGGAAATACAAGAAATCTAGGGTGGATGATCCCTGTGGGACCAGTGGTGAGAGTGGCGATACTGGGAGCGTCGAGGGAGAGTGGGTAGGAAAGAGGGAACCGATTACAAGGAACTATATGTGACCTCCTCCCTGGGGGACGGACAACCGAAAAGTGGGTGAAGGGAGACGTTGGACAGGGCAAGATATGACAAAATAACAATTTATAAATTATCCAGGGCTCATGAGGGAGGGGGGAGACGTGAGGGAGGGGAAAAATGAGGACCTGATGCCGGGGGCTTAAGTGGAGAGCAAATGTTTTGAGAATGATGAGGGCAATGAATGTACAAATGCACTTTACACAATTGATGTATGTATGGATTGTGATAAGAGTTGTAAGAGCTCCTAATAAAATGATTTTTTTAAAAGTATTTCACACATACACACACACACACACACACAAACACACACACACACACACACACACACACACGGACAGTGTCCCAAGTGTGACCGCTGTAGGAGGGATGGTCTAGAGCAGTGGTTCTCCACCTTCCTGATGCCCTGACCTTTTAACACAGTTTCTCACGTTGTGGTGACCCCAAAACCCTCACATTAGTTTCTTTGCAAATTCGTAACTGTCATTTTGCTACTGTTATGAATCAGGTGACCCCTGTGAAAAGGTCATTCGACCCCGAAATGGGTTGCGACCCACAGGTTGATAACTGCTAGTCTAGAGGACTAGGTTAAACCATGGCTCATTTAATGTTTTTTTTTTCATATGGATAACAAACCCCAACTAGTGAAACTATATAAACTGTGGCAGAATAAAGAAATAAATAAAATCCCTGTTGGATAAAGTCTCACAGAAACATTGGAGCTATTTTTTTTTAATTTGGATAAATCTTAGGGGCTCAAATGTCCAATCAGCACGCTTACCAAATCTCCATGCACTCTTATCTTTCTTCCAATGAAAGCAACGTGAGCTGCTGTGAGTAATCATCAAATAGCTTTGTGGCAAAATGTATTCAAATGTGTGAGGTTAGATTGAAGCAGGGTGTCCGAGTTTGGATTTTCATCACGTTCTAATGTGAACTATGTGCTTGAAATTAACAGCGGATTGGGAATATGGGCTTGTTAAGCTTGGTTCTATAGGGAAACCTAGAGAACCGAAACCTGTGAGACATATATGCGTGTATACATATAAGATATATATGTATACATATAAGAGCCTTGATTGCAGCGTGATTATGTGTTGGGCTGCTAACTACAAGGTCAGCAGTTCAAAACCACCAGTTGCTCTACGGGAGAAAGACTGAGCTTTCTGCTCAAATAAAGAGTTACAGTCTCAGAAACTCACAGGGGCAATTCTACCCTGCCCTATAGGGTCACATAGAGTCCGCATCAGGTGAATGGAGCTTTCGTAGTATGCATTTTTCCCTTTAGGCAAGCCTCAAGGAACTCACTCTGAGTTAGTGCACCCAGTGCTCTCGCCCGGGTAGCTTGTCTCTGGTTACAGTGAATTCTTTTGTAAAAGCAGTTGCAATTTTTTTGAACCTTGGAACCTTTGGAACCTTGGTTTTATGGGGGGGGGGTTGTGTGTGTGTGTGTGTGTTTAATGGCGGATTTAACAGAATAATGTATGGCTCTGAAATTTCGTTTCCTGCTCCAGAACAATGCCATTGAAACTGTTGTGATGGTTTACACGCTTACACGGACAGCACTGGAGGAAGAACCTCAAGTGTATGAGTGTTTTTCTCGTTTCAGACAAGGTGAAATGTTGTTGATTGATGGCAAACCGTGTTCTGGACATCCATCAACTTCCTGAAAGGACAAAATCGTCGATGTACAGTGCATTTGTTCCACCAGGTCAGACTGTTAATCAAGCTTTCTATGTAGCGGTTCTGCAAAGATAGCTTAACAATGTGCAACAAAAAATACTTGATTTGTGGCAGACTGAGGACTGGTTTTGCCATCATAATAATGCACCTGCTCATGCAGGCATCTCAGTGCAACAGTTTTTGGCCCAAACCAGCATGTCTCTCTTGTCCCATGCACCTTACTCACCTGATGTCACTCTGTGTGAATTATTTTTGGTTTTGAGAATTAAGAGGGACATGAAAGGACAGCATTTGATGCTGTCAGAGGTGACATGTCAGATATGTCAGATGACATATTAGAGGTGAAGAAAGAAAATGAGGGAGCTTCTGTCAGCCATCCAAATAGGTGAATTTGAAAAATATTTCCCAGAATGGAAGTGCAGATTTGACAAATGTATTACGTGTAATGGAGAGTCTTTTGAAGGTTAAGGTTGTTTTGTAAATATATATATATGTATGTGTGTGTGTTTGGCAAAATATTCATGAAGTTGAGTTCAGTCTTATTTAAGGCCATGGATCAGATATTAGGAAATCCTGAACAATGTTATTAATATCACATGCCAGTAAATTTAACCTGGTTCAGCAGAGAACGTGGAACAAGTGATATCATCATTACTGATGTCAACTGGATATTGACTGAAAGCAGAGTATTCTAGAAAGGTTATTACTTCTGTTTTTATCAACTATGTAGAGGCAAAGAATGAGAATTCCAAAATAATTCATTGTGCTCATATAGAAAGTAACATAGACTGCTAAAAGGACAAACAGATCAGTCTTGGAAGAAGTATAGGAAGACTGATCTTTAGTGGCAAGGATGGCGAGACTTTGTCGTATAGACTTTGGACAGACTGTCAGGAGAGACCAGTCCCTGGAGGAGGTAATCACTCTTGGTAAAGTAGACGGATGGCGAAAAAGAGGAAATCCCTCAACAAGCTAATTCACACAGTGGCTGCAACACTGGGCTCAGTAATAGAAATACTTGGCCGGATCATGCAGTATTTCCTTCCGAGGTGCACAGTGTCTCTATGAGTTGGAACCTACTCAGTGGCCCCTAACAACATATAGCTTTGAAGGCTGGGCAATGTATACGGGATTCCAGATAATAGTTGATTCATTTGAATTACAGTATTGGGTAACAGACAAATGGGTCTGGAAGGAAACAGCTAGAATGCTCTTTAAAAGGGGGGATGGGGAGACTGTCCCATGTACTTCGGACATGTTTTCTGGAGAGAGCAGTCCCCGGGAAAGGACGTCATGCGTGGGAAAGTAGAGGGCCAGTGAACAAGAGGAATACTCTCAGCAAGACAGATTGACACAAGGGGTACAACCAGGGGCTCCAACCTAAGAACAGGGCTGATGGTGGCATAGGACCGGGCAGGATTGCTGTGCGTTCAAAATGAGGGAGACACCTAACAGCAAGAATAAAAGTACATGTTTTTTGCCTGCTACAACGAGTGGTTTATATATATGTGGAATTCCAAAGGGGGTAATTGAAGTGGAATTAGATTGGATTTCTGGAGGTGAAAATAATTAATAATTGGGTTTTTATGAGGGCCATCCATGATATTGGCAATCCTTATTTTCTTTTGTTTTAATTTGGCTGACAATATATAAAGCAAAATATTTCCCTGTTCAACTTTGTCCCATACAAACCTCAGTGACATTGAGTACATTCACCATGTTATACCACGATTATCATGATCTTTTTACTCATCATTCCAAAATCATTAGCATAAACCAAACGTCTCTAAAGAAACACCCTTGTCCCCTCCTCCCTCACATGGATCTGAACAATGCACTGCCCTCTAGACCACGGCGACTCCTTGTGACCCTGTATGACAAGGGGGATCTGCCCTTGTGGGTTTCAGGCACTGGAATTTTTTATGAAAACCTCATCTCTCTCCCTTCAAGTAGCTTGTGGATGGATTCAAAGTACTGCCCTGTGGTTTACCCAATGCAGAGCCCACTAGGCCACCAGAGCAGCCTAGTAGCCAGTAACAATCTTTGATTTCTGTGTGTGTGTGTGTGTGTGTGTGTGTGTGTGTATAGTTCAAGGTCATTTTACTTCATATATGCCTTTTGTATCTGCGTGATTTCACTCAGTATCATTTTTCAAAGTTCTTCCCTTTTGTAGTATGCATCAGGGATTCAATTATCTTTGTGGCTGAATAATATTCTATTGTGCATAAATATCACGTTTTGTTTATCATTCATCTACAGAAGGGAGAATGTTTTAAATAATGAGACTAGAGGCTGTTGTAAAGTACTCTAGCATCAAAGTTTTCAGTGAATATAAAATGACCAACCTGAAGAATATAAAAAATAACAAAATCAAAAAGGCTGAAATTTAGTGTGGGGAAAGAAATTTTAATAAATATCCAATTTTACATGGGAACTGGATTATTGATTCAAAATCAGTTGTTATTGTGTGTTGTCAACTTGATTCCAGCTCATACTATCCCAGATGGTTTCCTAGACTAAAATAGTTACAAGAGTATACCACCAGGTCTGTTTCTCCCTAGAGCTGCAGTTCTCAACCGGTGGGTCTCGACTCCTTTGGTGGTCAAAGGACCCTTTCACAGGAGTTGCATGATTTATAACAGTAGCAAAATGACAGTAATGAAGTAGCAACGAAAATAATTCTATGGTTGGGTGTCCACCACATGAGGAACTGTAGGAAAGGGTTGCGGCACGAAGGAGGTTGAGAACCACTGCCCTGGAGTCCCTGAGGGTTTGACACATCCAACCTTTTGGTGAGGAGCCCAGTACTTAGTTATTGAGCAACCGGGGCCCTCGGAATTAGTATCAGGAAGGGAAATTTCACTGGCTTTTCTCTGTGACCCAAACCAATGTTGATCCATAGCGACCTTCTATATGGTTTCTGAAGTTATACATTGTGCAGGAGCAAATAGCCTCCTTTCTCTTTCACAGAACAGCTGGTGAGATGGAACCATTGACCGTGTGGTGGGCACTTACCAGACAGTACCACTATGACTCTTTTCTGTTACCTGTTAAAAAAAGTCACTGCCCTCAAGTCAATGCTGACTCATAGCTAGCCTATAGGACAAAGACTTTAAATCCCATGGAGTGACTGGTAGCTTCTCCCTACTGACCTTTTAGTTAATAGCTCAATATGCACTCATCCCACTGCACCACCGGGGCTCCCTTCTGTCAAACGGGTAAGTGTAGTGGCAAGAACTGTGCTGAAGTTGGCATTTTAAAAGGAGGAACATTTCTGTTAGGATTAGGAGATAAAAGAAACCATCTGTATTTATATAGAAGGTGGAAGGCAGCTCACTTACCAAGGAACAGGCATTTTAAGGATTCAGTTGGAAAGAGTTGGCTCTGGTGGTAACAGTGAGGCTCCAGGTCAAGGTTACTAAAGGGGAAAGCAGCATGGGGGCCGATTAGTAGCGAAGGGCAAGGTAGAGAGAAGAAATAGGGTTGGACTACATATTGCTGTAGTTCGAAGGAAATTCTAGTGTGGTTTTTGAGTTAACAGCTACTGATATCAGAAGATTGATTCATTTTGATGTTTGCTGCTTAATTAGATAGGCTTGGCCTTTGACTGGGATTTCAAATTAAACAGAATAAAGCTATGGTGTTCCACTAGAAAAGATCCATGCATCTTTATTTCTGGTGATATTAATTCACTTGGCTGATTTTCTTTGTAACCCCTCACATTCAACATTCTGTATAGCTTTTTCATCTCACTCCAGGGACACAAACCTGCCATATCCATCATGCCTTTCATTTGCACTGTGCTTTTCTAAACATTTATATTAAGTATCATTTGTGTCTCACAAACACTCAAGAAATTGAAAGTGATAGTTTTCTCATTCTAAAGAAGAGGGAATTAATTTGAGTTAGTCCATCAACACTCACACGTTATTATCTATGGTCTCCTCTTAGTTTTGCAGTGTTTCAATCAGGCTTAGACATCAATGCCATATTATTTTACTTTGAAAATTGGCACAGGCAGAAAGCATCAAAGAAAATGGAAGGATACAAGGAATCACTTTACCTTACCAAAAAATTGTTTTTGTTGATGCTCATCCATATCAGAAAGTAGCATAAAATCCTTAACCAATGGCATATACGAAATAATCCCAAGTTATACAGAGGCATTGGTGAATGATTAAAAAAAAACAACAAACCATTAACTGTGTGGATTAAAGTCACATAAACATCAACATAATGAAAACAAAAATCTTCACTATTGGACAAATAAAGTCATGATAAATGGAGAAAAGATGGAAGGTGTCAGAAAATTGGATTCACAATCAACAACCATGGCAGCAGTCAAAGAATCAAAGGATATTCTGCATTGGGGAACTCTTCAAGATTAGGCATCTTTAAAGTGTGAAAGAGCAAAGATTTCACTTTGCTAAGGAATAAGAACACCATGGTCTTTTCAATCACTTCATATGCTTATGAAAACTAAAGGGTGGATAAGGCAGACTGAAGAAAAATCGAAGCCTTTGCATTACGGTGTGTCAAATATTGAATTTACCAAGGAATTCCCAAGAAGGAGCAAGTATGTCATAGAAGAGCTCTCACCAGAATGGTTTTTGCAGCACAGATGGCGAGACTTCCTCTGATGTGCTTTGACGTACTCTTTTTCTCTGAGTTCCTTCCAATATTACGGGCTCATCTTCTAGCAGACCATGGTCCACTACTTTGCATTTTTTTTAAAGAAGGGAATCAGCAGTTCCTTCTTCCTAGTTTCTCTTAGTATATGAACTCCACCGAAGCCTAGCCACCGGGGATGAACCTGCAGTATTTGAAATATTAGGGGCAGATCTTCCAGCATCACAGTCACATACAAACAACCTCAGTGCAACAAACTGACAGATGAGTGGTGGTTCATAGAAAGAAGTATTCCAATTTTAAAAGTAAAAGTCTACAATTGAGGAAATAAGTAAATATATTGCGAATGAAGAATGATAGGCTTTTGTGAAGTGAAGTAGTAGATTGAGGAACTTGTCAGCATTCCAACAAAATTTCAAGCAGAAATGGAACCTCCTGGTTCTTGAAAATCAAATAAAATTCTACTGGAGACTCATCGTTTTTAAAAAGGAAATGAAAATATAAAAGGACTAAATGTGTATATTATCCTGCAGTAAGTCTTAAATCTCTGTAAAAATATTACACGCTATATTCTATGTTGCAATTACTTACAAGATTGATGTACTACTATATGGCACATTAGTCTCCATGTTCATATACTGTTGAAAGCAATGGTGTTTTCAGCAAGAAAAGTGGATCTGAGCAAAGAGGCATTTGAAGATATTTTCTGACAAACAACACCTGAGAAATTTTCAGTACCTATGTGATGGTATAGTAAATTAGCATCAAAGGTTTCAAAAAACAGACCTCTCCTCAAAATCACACTCACACATACAAATTGTGTGCTCTTCATTACTGTGCGGTTTCAAAAACACTTTCATAGAATCCTGCTCAATGTAGGAAAAATACTGAACAGAATTCCTGGAGCCAGGACTATTGGATGAACCTCTGAAAATATTGCCCTGATAGTCTTTCCACCATAAACTAGGAATGTACTCTGAATATTGTTAAAATAAAATAATATTTTCCATAATAGGTAACAAAAATATACAAATGGAAAAATAAATGAGAAAAAAAAATTAGAACTATCTCTGTGGTGTTTCAGTGGAATTAGGAGATTCAACATGACCTCATATATTTCAATATATGTACACATAAGCATATATATTGTATAGGTCTTAGGTTATAATTGTGATTAATCAGCTAAAAAAATGAGGTGGTTTTAGAAAAAGTGTTGACCCCAGGTCTAGGGCAGGAAAAATAAAACCTGAGTCAATGCAGAAGCACAATATCTTCAGCAAAACAAGGCTGTGATTTAGGGTGGAACAGGACATACATTTCTCATACATTAGTTCAGGGTGAAATAGAGGATAATGAAAATGAATTCACAAAAGCCAATATATGACTTTGAGCTTCACTGAAGAATAAACTTGACTCATTTAGCACGAAGGGTCAGAAGACCTGAAGAGCCGGGGGATGACAGCAAGAACTGCCAGTGAAGATGAAAATGAATGTCAGAAGAGAGTCTGAAGTTTGCAGCTGAAGTAAATGAAAGAGAAGTTGACATAAAGCGCTGAATCGAAATTTCCAAGGAGTCACCAGAAAAGACAAAGTACAGTATAATAAAGGGTACAAAGACCTGGAGTTAATAAATTAAACAGTAAACACAGCCTCAGCATTTCTCAACCTCAATATCAAGTAAGCAAACAATTATTACACTTGGACCAATAGAAAACATCGTGATAAAGGGAGGAAAGTTTGAAGTTGTCAAAGATTTCATCTTGTTTGGATCCAGAATTAATGCTCATGGAAGCAGCAGTCAAAAGGAATTGAACAATGTACTGCATTGGGGAAATTGGCTACACAAGACTTCTTTAAAGTGTTGAAGACCAAGGATTTCACTTGGAAGAGTCAGGTGTGCCTCACCTAAGCCATGGGATTTTCAATGGTTTCCTCAGCATGTGAAAATTGGACATTGACAAACAAAGACCAGAGAATTCACACAATATAAGAAAATAATATTGAAACATGAACTGTCAGAGAAAAACCAGATCTGTCTTGAAAGAAGTACAGCCAGAATGCCTCTTGAAGGCAAGCATGGCAAGACTCTATCTCATGTACTTGGACATATTATCAGGAGAGACTAGTCCCTGGAAAAGGGCATCATGCTTGTTAAAGTGAAGGGACAGTGAAAAAGAGGTCGCCCCTCAGCAAGATGGATTGACACCGTGGCGGTAACCTTGAGGTCAAACATGACAATTGTGAGGATGGAACTATACTGTACAGTGTGTTGCTGTTGTACATAGGGCCACTGTGGGTTGGAACTAACTTGAAGTCTTCTAAAAACAACATCACAAATAAAAGAACTTGAACTAATAAATATAGCATGATAGAAAGAGACAGTTAACCGTGTGCAGACATTACAGAGCTAATTGTTTCAGGCAAGAAACAACAGAATTCTAAATTTTTTTTGCAGAGCATAATGAAAAACACGAATGATTACATTGGCTCAGCCTATCTGTTCCAAGATGCTTGTTAACCATAAAGTTAAAAATAACTTTAGAGTTATTTTAGCTTGTAACGCTATGGTGGGGAAACCTAGCAAACAGGACCTTAACCTAATAACCAAAGTTAACCTCACTGGCGACTTTGACATCATCAATGAAACAAAAGGTTGAACATGCTTCCTTGAGTTAGTTAAAATCTGAAGCATTTGTAAGTGGGCACAATATATGCAACTTACTACCACTTGACCGACTTCGAGAGAAGAATGGTTGGTGAGGATGACAAGGCAGAAGAGAATTGGTAAATCTGAATCTAGGGTAGATCAGTTCTTGAAACTTTTCGGTAAGTTTTGAATTATATTAAAACAAAACATTAATGCATAAAATTTCTAGCAGAGCCATTGATTTATAGAGGCCAGTTAATAAGTGATGGACATAGTTATTAATAATGTAAAAGTGAATTAATTTGACTAAAGGCAAAAAAGTGGAACAGATGAAACCAGTTGTTTGACTTTCAATCAGATATATAAAATTTGATCTTTTCCCCAAATGTTTATACAGATACATCATGAATAATTAGTGAACCTAAGTTGAGCAGCAGTAGCAGAGACAGCTTGATAAGCTTAAGCCCTGCCCTGTGGCCTAGGGCTGCACTTAGCATCATCTGGAGCTACCCTAGGAGCTCAGGCCAGAATATGGCCAGCTCCTTCACAGAGATGGATAGTGGTGATGGTAGTGATGGTTCAAGGGCATCACTCCCCAATCCAGTGGTGGTATCAGTTGGATGACATCAGTGAGGGCCATGAGTGGGGGTATAAACACCTCAACCTCTGGGCTTTGCCTCAGAGGCAGAGGTAGGGGAAGCGATTGCCCCACTGTTCTGGGCACCAACTTCCTGATGTCTGAAGTGAAGCTGAGCCATGACAGCAGGAAATTTACCATAGTAAAAGTCCCCCTAGGCCAGAGCCCAGAGTGCTTTCAGGAGGTGCTTACACAGATATCAAGATGATGGGAAGTTGCTCTTTTGTGTGTCATGTACCAGACCTTACTGGCTGAGACTGGAGAGCTGGTGGCAATTAAGAAGTTTCTTCTGGATCGAAGCTCTTCAAAACTTGAGAGCTGCAGCTTATACCTATGTTGGATCACTGCAGCATTGTGAAGCTGAGATACTTCTTTCTACTCTAATGGGGAGAAGAAAGAGGAGAGTTACCTAAGTCAAAGTTGTAATCTGTGCTGAGATGGGGTACAGGTGGCCCACCATTTCATCAAATCAAGTTGACCATCCTTATGATCTTCAACCATGGGTCGAACAAAACAACAGATGTGAGTCTAGCTCAGGTCTGGGCAGTGTTTTCATCAGTTGTACATAGGATCAATAGGAGTTGAAGCATCCAGTGTACATGTACTAGCTCTACCAGGGTACGTGTCAGTGCAAGATCAAGGCCCATCACCTGCTGGTGGACCTTGACACTGCCATACTCAAGCTCTGTGCTTTTGACAGTGCAAAGCAGTTGGTCCACGGGAGCCCGTTGTCATCGACATCTGTTCTTTCCACTACTAGCAAGAATATCATTCATTTACTAGAGCCGCTGATTACACTTGGTCGATTGAAGTGCAGTCAGCAATCAGTGTCCTGGCTCAGCTCCTCAGGAGCCAGACGAACTTTCCTGAGGACAGTGGAGGTAGTTGAGCTAGTAGACACCATCAAGATGATTCGCACAGCAACCTAGAAATAAATCTTAAGGATGAGCACCTAATTCACAGAGTTTAAATTCTGCAAGATTTAAGTGCAACCCAGGACAAAAGCCATTGCATTCTGCTGTGGCCTGCTAGAATATTCATTTCCCCCCGGGATTTCCCCACTGGAAGTCTGTGGCCATGGATTATTTCCTCATTTGTGATATCCTGAGCCCAGTGCCCCAACCACAATTCAATTCCTATGCTTTTCAGTTTCAGTCCTGGCAAGCTCTGCATACAGCTATCTCTCATCCCACCTCACTTGAATTCACCAGTGGCCTCAGCCACCCCCACCCTGTCCTCATAGCTCTAAGTGATCTCTGGTTGGATCAGACTGACAGCAAGCTGGTGCCTCTCTAATTCTTCATCAGGGCCCTGCTGGTCACCCTTCTATCCAGATTCCCCAAGGGATGCTGAGATGTGAAGGGCTCATCCACCATATTCCTGCCCTGATTGGACCCATTAAAAGAGCCCTTAGCCCCACCTCCTAAGAAGGGATGCATTTTAATCAGGGTGTTGGGGAAGAACTTTGAAAGTGGACTGCCAGAAGAACCAACATGTTTGTCTTGGACGACTGAAGCCTAAATGCTCATTGGAAGCAAGGAGGGTGAATTTTCCTGTCGGGGACTTTGGACATGTTTTCAGGAGAGATCGGTTCCTGGAAAACGATGCCTGCTTGCTGAAATGGAAGGTTGGGAAGCAAAAAATAAACCAAAAAAAAGGAAGGGGAAGATCCGCATCAAGATGGATTTATACAGTAATTGCAACCATGGACAGAAACATAAAAACCATTGTGAGGCTGTGGCAGTATTTTCTTCTGTTGTCCTGTGTAGCAAGGAGGAGGAATGGGTTTGATGACATTTAACAACAACCATGTGAATAACAACTGAAATGTTTCAACAAGCTGATGTAACAATGGAAGATCTCACTTGTCTATGCCAAGAAATTTGGAAGACATCTATATTTGTACCCATTCCAAAGAAAGACGATCCAACAGAATGCTAAAACTGTAGAACACTAGCATTGATATCACACACAAGTTGAATTTTTTTCGGAAGATAAGTCAGCAATAATTTCAGTAGTACATCGACAGAGAACTGTCAGAGGTCCAGGCCGCATTCAGAAGAGGACTTTGATAGAATAAGGGATATTATTGCTGATGCCAGAGGAACTTGGCTGCAAACAGAGAATACCAGAACGATGTTCATGTGTTTTTTATTGGCGTTCAACCATGTGGATCATAACAACCCATGGATAGCCTTGAGCAGTATGGGGATTCAAGAGCACTTCACTGCCCTTACTACAGAACTTGTGTGTGGATCAAGAGTCCATTGTGTGAACAAAACAAAGGACTGCTACATGCTTTAAAATCCGGAATGGGGCATCATGGTTGTATCTTATGTCACCATACTTTTTTAACTTCATGCTGAGCAAGTGATCAGAAAAGTTGGTTTATATAAAGAAGAATGTGATATCAGGATCTGAGCAAGGCTTATTAACACCTGAAATATGCAGATGACACAACTTGCTCGCTGACTGTGACAAGGATTTGAAGCACTTGATGATGAAGATCAAATATGCTAGCCTTCATTATGGAGTCGGACTCAATGTAAAGAAAATTGAAAAATCCTCACAACTGGACCAATAGGTCATATCATGAGAAATGGAGAAAAGATTTAAGTTGTCAAGGATTGTGTCTTGCTCTGATTCATGATCAGTGCTCATGGAAGCAACAATCAAGAGATCAAAATACAAGTTGCATTGGATAAATCTGTTGCAGAAGACCGACCACTCTATAGTATTGAAAAGCAAGGATGTTATTTTAAGGACTAAGGTGTGACTAAGCCAAGAAAATTCAGTTCCCTAATATGCATGTGAAAGTTGAACATTGAATAAAGAAAACTATAGCAGAATCAATGCATTTAGCCAAGATTATTGAAAGTACTGGACTTCCAAAAGAACAAACCCGTCTGTTGTGGAAGAAATGTTGGCAGAATGCTCCTTAGAGACAAGGATAGTGAGCCTTGGTTTCACATCCTTTGGACATAGGTTTGGGAGAGACCAGTTGCTGGAAAAAGGCATTATGCTCCATAAAATAGAGGGGCAGTAAAAAAGAAGAAGGCTCTTAGTGAGATGGGTTGACATAGTTGGTGCATTGATAGTCTCAAACACCAGAAAGATTGGGAGGATGGTGCAGGACTGGGTAGGGTTTTGTTCTGCTGTACACAGGGTGGCTATGAATTGGAACCAACTCAAAGGCACCTAACGACAAAATGAAGAAGTCAAGTCCTCCTGTCTTGGATCTTCTTTTTCATTCAGTGAGTGTGATAAACACATGTATTTTAGTATAAAAGTTCTATTTAAATATGATTGTTCTTATGATTGCATCAAATTTAACATCATCTGTAACTGGTCAACAATTGTGGATTTTTCTCTCACTTGGGGAAAATTAACAGTGAACCATTTCTCATTGAAAAGACTGTTCTGTACAATTTATCAATCTCAATTTTTCTTTGGAGAAATGGATCATTAAGTGTCCACTCTATGAAACACCAATATGTACCTCATTGTGGGAACAAGTCACAGTATACAATCAAACAAATATTTCAACTCAAATTGGAAAGTGAAAGAAGTTTCAAAATCTATTTAAAATGAGAAATTAGGGTCAGCACGGTGACCAAATTACAAAATTAAAGTATTAGACTGGAAATCAATAGTTTCTTTCAGGATAAGCTTCCAATTAAATACTATAGAGGAGAGGACTAGAAATAGTATATTTAAGTTGGAATTTGTGTTGCAAGTATGTGGAATTTCACTACCTATTCTCTTCATCCTCTTAAAATTATCTTAATACTGTGCTAATGCAGTATTCCCACCTATTGACACCCCTGTCCATTCGTTACTCCCCGCCCTGCCTGTAAAGTGACATCAGAGAGACTAGGTTCCAAAATGATCAAGAGAACCTCCTAGAGACATTATTGCTTATTGGAAATCTTCAGCATCTGCCAGCTTGCATCTTCTGCAGCTTTCACAATAGGACACCTTTCTCAGGGGTCCTTACCATCCAGAAACGGGATGATTTCTGTTCGCCAGGACTTCCCTCGAACAATTAGCCTTTGCCCCTAGATAGTCAAAAAACTTGACAGAGACTGTTCCAGAACTGTGCTGTGGTCTGAGGCTTTTCCCACTTAAACCTTTTCCCCCTTGCTCATCTCAAATGTGCCAGACCTACACCATGGCCTAAAGGTTTTCCCTGCCTGCTCCCTCTTCATCCTTTATAGGCATTTCTCTGATAATAGATTCTATGTTGGCATCTGCTTTTCAGAGGAATCGACTAACACGGTTGCCAACATATTTAATGAAGCCACACATTTAATGAAGGAATTTGTTGACAACAAAACCATACAAAGACATTACAATAAAAGAGGACCCTGGTTGGTGTTCCCCTTGAGCACCGACACACTATCCATAACAAAATATGAGCAAATTGATTCTGTCTACATATTAGAGAACACAAATCAGTAACATGTGAGTTTTATCCCAGGGACACAAGGTTGGGTTAGTATTTTAAAATGAGGGAATATAGTTCATCATATTAGAAAATAAAGAAAAAGACATCCAATCCCCTGAATTGAAACAATGACTCATTTGAAAAACTGCAACAATTAATGAGAAAACTTTCAGCAAACTAAGGGTAGATTTTTTTAATCTGATAAAGGACATCTATGGAAATCCTGTAGTTTCCACCATCGTAGGTATGGTGAAAGACTTAGTTTTCTCCCAAAGATAGGAAAAAAATTCAAGAATATTTTCTCCCCACCAATTCTAGGTGACATGGTATTGGATGTGTTATCCACCATAATAAGCCAAGAAGAAGAAGAAGTTTAAATTAGAAGCACAGGAAGGCTACCTTTGCTCAATCACATCATTATTATGACCATATAAAATTCCAGTAAATATAATTTAAAATGCTACTAGAATCAAATAACCAACTTGGAAGATACACAATCAACAAACAAAAATAATTTCTTTCTATATAGTTGAAATAAAAATTAGAAAACTAATTTTAAACTATGTCTATAACAGTAAGAAACAGGAAAATTGAAGTCTATATTATGAAAAACATATTCAATACCTCTATCTTGCACATCAGACGATATTGCAAACCTAAAGAAAGCCTATGTAAACAGATAACCCTGATTTACTTGAAGACTCATTAATATTTGGCTAACAATAACCTCCATATGAATCTATAGATTTTCCAGTTAAATTGCCAGCAGGCTTCTTTGTAGAATTGTTGATTTTAGCTGTTATATTGAATCACATAGTTTCTTTTAAAAATGTGAACTTACTGTCTCAGTTGAAACTTGAAGTCTCAAGGTCAAGCTATGACCTTGAGAGATATCCTAAGTCTTGAGCTAAAACTATTCCCTGAGGTCACCTTTAAGCTAAATGTCACCTTTTGTCACAAAATAAAGACTGCCACCTGGGAGTACTCTGCTTTTTTTTTTTAATCATCTATATCAGACTTCATGGTCAATAATTACTTTATGGGATTTGTCCAGGAAAACAAAAGCCATTCCTTTTCAACTTCAAACATGTCTGAAAACAACAGCAAAAGAACTCGCTGCCATCGAGTTGATGCTGACACATAGCAACCCCATAGGACAGTGTGGAACTGCCTCTGTGGGTCTCTGAGCCTGCCATTAGTAGAAAGGCTCAGCTTAGTCCTGCGGAGGACTGAACAGATAACCACTCTGCAACGAGGGCTCCATGAGGTCTTAGGACCAAAAAAACCCTATGAATTATATGTGCAAAAATTAAAAGCAAATTGAAATTGATAAAAAATGAAAACTTTCTCTCAGAACAAAAAGGGAAAAAAAGTTAAGTAAGTGAAAAGGCAAGCCCCTGACTGGGAGGAAAGATTTGGAACACTTATATCTGATTAAAGACTTGAATTCAGAATATAAAAGAGTTCTTACCTATCAGTAATAAGAAAGATATTCCAAAATATTTTCAAAGAGATTTATAAACGGAGAGAAATAAATGAATGTCTAAAAAGCTCATTGCTGCTCATCAGGAAAATGCACGTTAAAATCTGTGATTTGCTGTGCTACACTTGCTCGAGTGACTCAAATTGCCATAAGGGAAAGTATCAGATATTGGGCAAGAGCAACTGGAACCCTCGTACACTCCTGGTGAGAATGGAATCTGGTGCAACTCCTTCGGGAGAGAATTTTTCACTTGGAAGTAATTACACATAAATTCATCATATGATCCAGCTCTTTTCTTACTTAGTATTCAAGATAAAACACACTCTATGCCATTACAAACACACTGTAGGCATTGTGTAATTAGACATTTAAAAATGACAGCTCATTCATGAAAACAGAACCTGGAAACCACCCAAATGTCCATCACTAGGTGAATTAAAAACGAAACAAAACACATGTCATTGTGTCTGGCCAGTGCTGCAATGGGCCCTGGTGGAATGGGTTAACCATTGGGCTGCTAACAACAATGTCAGCAAGTTCAGATTCATCAGGCACTTCAGTGAGAGAGA
This sequence comes from Echinops telfairi, assembly GCF_000313985.2. Classification (NCBI taxonomy): domain Eukaryota; kingdom Metazoa; phylum Chordata; class Mammalia; order Afrosoricida; family Tenrecidae; genus Echinops; species Echinops telfairi. The sequence continues at coordinate 2,850,384 of NW_022103917.1, read as the reverse complement.
GACCAGCCTGTCTGCTCTCCTAAAGAATTCTAGTCTCAGAAGCCCTAGGGAGCAGCTCTCTCCTGTCCTACAGGGTCACTATGAGACAAGGAAGCTTTGTGGCAGCATATTCAGTGATGTGGTACTGACAAAGGGAACAAGTGCTGGCTGTACAACTACATTGATGAATCTCAAAAGTATGGTACTGAGCAAAACGAGCCAGCTACAGAGCAGTACAAACTATATGGTTCCATTTATATGGAGTTCTAAAAGTGATAAAACTAACCTATGGTATAATAAAGAAGATTAGTGGTTGCCTATGTTGGGGGCATTGGAGATTGAATGCAATGGGGCATGACAGAACTTTCTGGAGTGATGAAATGTTTCACAGTCTGCTCATGGTCTGATTATATTGGCACATTCAATTGTTAAAACATGGAAATGTGCCACCTTAAATCGGTTATTTTGTTTTAATTAAATATTTTATCAAAATGAAGGTTGACAAAGATGGGTAAAACAGTCTTCTCATTTCATTGTTCTCATATTAATGAAAAGAAATTTCTAGCTATTGAAGGGAAGTGGTTCATTCTCTCTTCACCTTTCTTTTCTAACAGTGGTGTATTAGATATATATATTGGAATTGCTGTGCTCTGAGAGAGATGGCTTTCTTTTTTAACTGCGTGGATGTTCTGTTATAATATCAAATTAGATTACACTGAAGTAGAAAGTGTTGGCTTCGTGCGTGACTCCAAGGCTATTTCCCAACCCCCGAGGCGGCCTGCAGCCGTCTGCATGGTGAGTGAGCTCTGTAACCCCATGCATCATGGGAGTTTTCCTTCTAGTCTAGCAAGGATAAGGCTGAAAACAGACCCTGTGCTTTGGGGGTTTCGCTTCTCATTTAGACGTCATAGAAGATGGTTTATTTCACTACTTTTACATTTAACAAGTAATATTAAGAAAACAAAGATCTTTCAAGTTCCTTCTTACTGGAAGAGTCATATTGATTTGAAATTGCCTCAGCAGACTCTTGATTATTTAAAGAATATTCACTTGAAGTGACTCCCAGAAATTCTTAGTAAGAGATGCACCATCCTGGTAAAACCTATGCATTATCAATAAGGAGATGGGCAGCCTACTTTCCCTTTCTCACTCACTAATAATCCATTTTCATACTGGGGACAAATTTTCCAGAAAGCAAATAGCAGCAAGCTATATGCTTGCTATACAATTATTTTCGTTCTGTCTAGTTTTGATCTCTCTCTATCCCGGAAGAATGACGGTGAATGTCAATCAATTTCCTTCATTGCTTTCTACATGTGTCCTTCTGGTTTAGACATCTGGAAAGGGAAAATGTACTGAAGGAAACAAAAGAGGTGATGCAGCCTAAGTAACTCTACCTGAAACAGACCATGGGAACCTGAGTAACCGTCAGTTGTTGATATTGCTGTTTATTTGGTTCCTTTTCGAACTGAAGCTCCACAATTTCCTATGAACCTTTGGAAAATGGAGTGAGGAAACAGCATAGCTACTTCCACCTTTTAACTTAGTATGGATTTGTTCACCTGTCATCTGCCCCTCATCAATGTTGGCATGTTTGGACTTGTGTGTGCAGGCATTTGCATTTGCATGTATGGAGAGAAGTTTTAAAAAAGTTAGTATCCAGTCTAAGTTTTTTTGGTCTTTCAGAATTCTTCTCAACTAGTGCTCCTTTGGTTTCTACAGTTAGAGATTATTTGGCATAAGGTATTGTCATCAATTTGTATCTAAAATAATACAGTGTGGTGGAACTAGGTTTTCTTTGATCTGTATGTTACTGAAAAATAGTGGGAAATAGGCCTTCAAAAGAGTGAAAATCATGCCATCTATACAATAAGAGATCTACAATTTTTATGATTTATTCAGCATCTTTTAGTGTCAACCAAAGATAATTATGACATACAAATCTCTTGTAAAGATCTAGGAAATAAAACATTTCATTTCAAATGCATTGAATTGGGGGTTTTCTGAAACAATAATACTGCCACATACATCTGCCGTTTGTCAGAATAATAAGGAGACCCTTCTCCTATAGTAACTCTGTCACAGGCACTTCTGGGCCATTTGTTGTGACTGGGAACTTCTAACTCTTTCGACAGCTCACTCCATAGTTGGACGTCAAACTGTTAAGAGGACTTTTTCTTGTGCCAAAGCAAAGTCTATTGCTCTGTGGCCTTTGCACGATAACCCTTGTTCTTGTCTTTGGGGACATTGGAGATAAACCTAAGTATACTTTTTCTTGAAAATATGATTCATTGTAAGCTCTTTGTATTGAAATTATAAGACTAAAGCAACCTTTCTTTTTATGGTCAATATCACTGAGAGAAATCCTAACTGATTATTAAAATAGTATATCATCTTCTTTTAGAGTCTGAAAAAAAAAACATGTCTTAAACATTGAAAATATCAAATATTGGCATAACCACAAGACAGTACAAATGATTTGATTTTTATGTAAAACAGAAAATAAAGAAAAATAACATTTATTGTCTATCTACTAAAAAAATACAAACAAAACAAAACAAAAGGACCGTACCATTGAGTGCATTCCAAGTCATAGTAACTCAATAGGACAGGCAGAACTGCCTTCTTGGGTTTCTAAGGCTGGAAATCTTTAGCAGAGCAGACAACCTTGGCTTTCTCCTTTGGATTGCTTGGTGTGTTTTAACCTCTGGCCTTGCATTTAGCAGTCCAATACTTAACCCACTGCAATACCAAGGATCCTTACATTATCTACTAGGCCCTGGGAAATATGCTATCTACTTATGCATATACAGCTGAGTTTTAACTACAGTCTCTATGGTACAGATGAGAAAAGTAAAGCTCAAATAATTGATTATGCTTTTCAATGTGGGTTTCTCTCCAGAATGCTGCCCTAGATTTGCTTGGTGTCAAACGGCCTCCCGTTGTCTGCTTGGCTTCTTGACGGATTTGTATTCTCACAGCCCAAGCCTATGAGTTTAGCTCCACTCATAGTTGTGTCCTTTTCAAAAGCATTCAGCAGTTAACCCACAACAGCAAGAATTGTCCGTAAATGTTTGTGCATTCATGTGATCCAGGTAATGTCGTGGTCACTCAAAATCCCACAGGCCACAAGTTTCTTTGTGCCTTTCATTCTATTGTCTGGTGTGATCTTACTGGCCTCTTTCTGAAATCCTAATTTGAAAATTCACCTACTTTGATGCAACCCTACTTCACTGGAGTCATCCTTCGAACTACCTCATGAGTGGCTTGCAGGGGTTTCTGCCCCAAGTGAGTGAATCACCTATAATCACAAAGCTATCACTCACCTGACTGTATTCCTTGATTTAGTCATTAAACAGACAGACGGCATAGTGTCTGTTTTATTGCAGAAAGTCTGCTAGGCTCGGGGTGGCAGACCTATATAAGCACACATGAATACAATCTACTGGGTGGAAGGGCATAGCATTCCTCTCATGTTAGGTATTAGGGAATTCAGGCAACTCCGCAGGTAGCTGGGAATGGTGGCAGAAGTATTTTCCCAGAGAAGGTGACAGTCGTGCTGAGTTTTGAAGACTCAGTACAGCATATTATCACTCCAGCGAAATGAAATAGTATTTCCAATGAGAGAAATGGAACAAGCACACAAACACCCAAAGCAGGCAAGTTGTGCGACGGTGCAGTGGAACATAGAGGACTGGGATAACATGTTATAAATGACGGCAACATTAGGTAGATGCCAGAGTTTGGACTGGGCATCCTGACACTCTCTACAAAGACCTACTTCCACACCCCTTGGCATCCTGTCATCATTCACAGATCACATCTTTGCTGAGTTATACTAGATTCCTTTGGACTTTAAAATCTACACCCCAATTTCTATTGCTGGAACATTGTATTCAGTACTAATACTCATTTCTATTCTTCATTTATACTCCACTCTGAAGAACAAACAAATCTGTCTCCAAAGAAGGACAGCCAGAATATTCGTTAACAGTCTCACATTCTTTGGGCATGTTCTCAGCAGGGAACAGTCTTTGTAGCACAGCATCAGGCTTGGTAAAACATAAAACTCTAAACTAAACTTATTTCCATCCAGTTGATGCTGACTCATCGTTTGTGAATCTGGGTTGACTAGAGAAAACAAATCCAGAGATACTCCTATGTGTATAAGAAAGAATTTTATATCATAGAGTAATTATATATTAAGAAAACATCCCAACCCAGTCCAGATCAAGTCCAGAAGTCCAATGTTAGCCCATATGACTGATACCAGTCTATAAATTCACCAAATGCAGGAAGATCCCAGGTCAGTGGGTGGAAAGTCTTGTGGATCAAGGGGCAGTGGAAGCTTCTATCACTGGCATGGATCTCCATATGGTTCCTCCAGCTCCAGGGCTCTGGCTGGGACAGCTTGCCTCCATGTGTTTTGTCAGCAGGAACAACAAAGCAGAAAGTGTGTGTCCCACCTGCAGGGAGGAAGACAGGAGTTCCTAAAGTCCTCAGGAGAAGGCCATGCCCACACAGAGGCCTGCGTGGCTATGACCTGATTGACAGGCTAGACTCCGCCCCTTCACTCAAGTTGACAGGAAATTATGTAACTGTCACACATAGGGACTCTATAGGGTAGAGTTAGAACTGAGACTATAATCCCCGCCCCACCCCCAAGAGATAGCCTCATCTTTCTCCTGAGGAGGCACTGGAAGTTTCAAGCTGCTGACCATGTGGTTAGAAGCACAATGCTTAACCCACCATAGCAGTGGGCTACAAAAAAAAAAAATAGAGGAAGACCTTAAAGGATGTAGATTGACTCAGTGGCTGCAGAAATGGACTCAAACATAATAAGTATTGTGCGATGGCTCAGACAGGGCAAGATAGCCGTGTGTCTTGCATCATGCCACTTTGGATTGGCATTGACTCAACTGCACCTAATGATAAGAACTCTACTCTGGAGCTCATAGTGGCAGAGCTACCAGCAAAGCAGGATGGCCCATCTCCTTAAAGACCCTGGGGTAGAGTTGTTAGCTATTTCTACAATGTTCCTAGGAGGAGGCATGACATTTTTAACTTTTAGGAGATCCAAATATTCGGAAAGATCATTTTTAATAAGTGACTTAGCATGCAGATTTTATTTCAGTTTTCAGTTTGAAGAATTATTTTAACTCAAAGCAACTTCAAAAAATAAGGACAATTTGTGTTTGTGTGTGTGTGTGTGTATGCATGCACTTTCATTTTCCAGGATATTGTTGTTATTAGGTACCATCGAGTTGATTCTAATCCAGAGGCACCCCACTCCTGGACCATCCATGCCTTCGTTCCTATGCTTAAACCCATTCTTGGAGCCACATTGTCAATCCATCTGACTAAGGACTGTTCTCTTTCCACTGCCCTTCCACATTACTGAGCATGATAGCCCTCACCAGGGGCTGGTCTCTCCTGACAATGTGTCCAACGTGTGTATGCCTCACTTCTTCCTGGATAAGAAGGAAAAATTCCAGGCCTTCTGCTTTCAGCACTAAAAGCTTAGCAACCCTTACATGAGGGTTGGCCAGGTGAATGGTACAAGGAGAGGAGGAAACTGTACATGTTCTAGTGAGTTCTCCTCATTGCGGGCTCCTCAAGTAAATTCATCAGGCCTCGCCACACAGATTCCTTAGGTTAAATCCTACCCACCACTGCATGTAGGAGACAAATTAGCCTGTTGAAAACTGCATGGGCCATCAATTCAAAAGAGTAGTAGTGTGCTAGATGGATTCGGACCATTTCAATGATGTGAATTACTATAGCATTTGGTTATTTATTTTTCAAGTGATGGTTAATTGGCCTTCTACAGAAACAGGCCTTTCTGAAAGCCTTGTACATAAGAACAAGAATGTTTTAAGATATTTTAAACCATATCACTTTTAAGTCCCATTTTCCCAGCACATCATTGTTGTTGTTTTTAAAATCATTCTATTGGGGGATCATACAATTCTTATCATCATCCATCCATCGTGTCAAGCACATTTGTACATTTGTTGCCATTATCATTTTCAAAACATTTGCTTTCTACTTGAGCCCTTGGTATCAGCTCCTCATTTTTCCCCTCTCTCCCCGCTCTCCTCTCCATCATAAATCCTTGATAATTTAAAAATTATTATTATTTTGTTATGTCTTACACTGTCCGACATCTCCCCTCATGAACTTTTCTATTGTCCATCCCCCAGGGAGGGGGTTATATGTAGATCCTTGTAATTGGTTCCCACTTTCTACCTCACTTTCCCTTGACCCTCCTGGTATCACCACTCTCATCACTGGTCCTGAAGGGATCATCTGTCCTGAATTCCCTGTATTTCCAGTTCTTCTCTGTACCAGTGTACATGCTTTGGTCTAGCAAGATTTGTAAGGTACAATTGGGATCATGATAGTCAGGGGGAGGAAGCATCAATGAACTAGAGGAAAGTTGTATGTTTCATCATTGCTATACTGCACCCTGATTGGATCATCTCCTCCCTGTGACCCTTCTGTAAAGGGATGTCCAGTTGCCTACAGAGGGGCTTTAGGTCCCCACTCCAAAGTCCCCCTCATTCACAATGATATGATTTTTTGTTCTTTGATGTCTGATGCCTAATTCCTTCAACACCTCATAATTACACAGGTTGTTGTGCTTCCATGTGGGCTTTGTTGCTTCTCAGCTAGATGGCCGCTTGTTTACCTTCAAACCCTTAAGACCCCAGACGCTATATCTTTTGATAACTGTGCACCATCAGCTTTCTTATGTAACCACTTGAGGGAGTACTTGAGTGGAGGCCCAATTTCCATCTGCGACCTTAATACTAAACCTATAATTATATGCACATAGATCTATTTCCCCATCTATAAATGCCCTTTGCCTCCTAGTTCTTTGCTCTATATCCTTTTACTTTCCTCTTGTCCCACTATCACACTTAGCCTTCAGTTGGGTTTCAGTAATTCCTCTCAGTTACATTGCCCTTGATCAAGCCCTACCAGGCCTCTTACACCCTCCTTGCCACTGATTTTGGAACACTGCTGTTCCCTTGTCCCTGGGTTGGTTCCCCCCCACCACCTATTTCCTTTCTCCCACCTCCCCTTCTCGTTTATATCCCCAGAAACATAGGTCCCATTCTTTTCATCTCTGAATTATTTATCCTGCCTATCTTATCTAGATAGACATGCAGATACATTAATAAATGCAAAAACCATGCAAAGACAAATAAAACAACAGAGGAAGTCAAAAATAACAAAACAATAACAACATCAGAAAACAAACCCAAAATAACAATAATAAAAAGAAAGGCACTGACAAAAACAGAGACTCCTATAAATAGTTCAAAGTCTGTTTGTTAGCCTTTATGAGTGTTTTCCAATCGAGTCTGATGAGTCACCAGACTCTGTCTCCAAAGTCTACTTTTGGTATTCTTTGGGGGTTCCATCACTCTGCTCCCCCTGCTGCTCTGTTGCTTGTCCTCAGTGTCTCGCCCCAGCGTGATGGGCCCTGACCGTGCACTATTCCTGCACTGTGTCTCCAGTGCTGTCCCCTGTGGGGCCATGGTTCAGTGAGGAACGCCCAGTCCCGTGGTGGGGTCAGCCCCACAGTCCTCCCCGTTTGTTGTCTGCTCTGAGTAGGAACATTGTCCTCGGGGCTTGCTGGGCTAGGATGTCCTCTCTTCCCTCTTCATCCCTTTTCATTTCTCCCATGTGCTCTAATCTGACGCGCCCCTTTCCCCAAGCTGTAGCCCCAGTGCTGTCCTCTGAAATGCATTCTTCTATGGGGGCTGGTTGGGGGGGGTGTCCACATAGTTGGCATTGGGGCCGGCCCCGCAGACGTCTGTATTGGTTCCCTGGTACATGCCATTACATTGTATTCATGTCTTGGGGCATCAGGTTGAAGCCTGGTCTCTCTCTCCTTCTCCTGTGGAGATATAAAAAATATCCTCCCTTTGGGTGGATTACTGTCCTGCTCCCCCTCAACTCATGTCCTTTTTTTCCTTTTCTTTTTTCTTTTTCTCTTTCTTTCCCCCTCTTATTTAGCGGGCTGCCATATGTATCCTTGCATTGGGTTTGACCCCTGCCATAATTGCTGGACGTCCAGGGATATATGTAAATACTAGCTTTTCTTACATGGGAGATTTTCAGTAAAATATAGACAAATGGATACAGTACTTCCACTGCTTTTAAAATCATGTGCATTCAAGATTTGGCGGTGCAGGGGCAGTGAATATTTAATGTGGTTCTTCAAGCCAGTCTTTCATTTAAATGAACAACATTTTCCTGGGTGGGTCTTGATAAGAAGGTGGGGGAACAGTTGTGAACAGTATGTAATTGCATTTGACATCGAGCCATCTGAAAACCAGGAGGGGTGGATATCTCGATACCAGGAAGAACCAAGGATGGAGTTCATCCTCTGGACCCCGAGAGCCATACCTAATGAAATTCCTTTATCCAGAAGACAGTTTTGACATCTGAGGAGCAACATCAGGACCAGGAGCCAGAGGATGAGAAAGAGTGGTGGACTTCCCAGGCCATGGAGCAAGTAAAGCTGTGTGCATTTATGCAGCTCGTGCAGTGGGGTTCCCCAGGACACTTAATAGGAGATGTGAACCCACAGAAATGGAGCAGAATGCTTATAGATGGAGGCTTACTACTGTGGAGTGCCTCTGGTCACTTCATGATGGAAACTGGGCTGACTGAATTTCAAAACTTGAGCTTAATGCCCTTGGATTGAGGCTTACAGTGGAATGGTATGCCCTATAGGCATCTGCAAAAACTAACACTCACTGCCATCATGCAGACGCCGAATTATAGCTACTACTATGACTTTCTGAGGCTGTAATTGGTTTTCTTTTTTAATAGTTTCATTGACATCGATTTCATATATTAACAAATGCAATAGTTTAATCATATTAGTAAGAGTTGTACTCTCATCTCCACAATCAATGTTGGTACAATTACTTCTTTTTTGTACTCGTCATCAACTCTCCTCTCCCCCAACTTCCTCTGGCATGTCCCCCAAGAAACTATCAGTGCAGTGACTCTCTATATACCTCTACACACCCTGAATTTCATATATAGAAAAACAAAGAAAACAAAAGAAAAACAAAAACTGAACTCTACATGATAGTAAGGTTACTCATATCTGGGGATCTGTGGTCAGAAGTTATTCACTGCAGTTTCAATCCATGTGTGGACCCTGTAAATCGTTAGAGCTACCACAGTAATCCATAGCCTTCCTCAAAACAGGTGGTCACAATTTAAGCTCTGATATCATTCCCTTCTTGGGACTTTGATTTTGTCATTCACAATCTTTAGATCACACAGGCTAGTGTGCTTCTTTCAGGTTGGACCCGTTGATGCCTCAATCAGATGACTGCTTGCTAGAAAACAAGCTTTTAAAAACCCAGACACTATTCATTCTAATAGATAAGCACCGTCTAGTTTCTTCACCACACTTTTTTATAGCACTCCTATTTTCAATAATATCTTCAAGAGGGTGAGCATCAGGCAGGGTTATGTCATAAGAACTATTTGTTCTTATACTAGAGCTAGAATTAGTGTGTGAGGTTGTGAACTCTTTCTGGAAGTAGAGATCCCTTTCTCTCTTCCTCACAACAGCTTGTGATTCTGAACTGCTGACTTTGTGTATCACAGCCCCAAAAGTAACCACTGCACCACCAGGTCTCCTGGGCATTTTTGAGCAGCCCTGAAAAAACTTTGTAACATGTTCTAATGAACTGTATCCTGAGCACGTCTCACTAGCATTATAGCCTGGATACTTCCTTAATAAAGCACCTTTACTTATGAATATTGCTAGTGAGTTGTGTGTCAGCATTACAATAGATTATAGGACCTATATGAAGAAGTAGAGAATTCCGTTTGAGCAAGAACACAGGTAGAGAGGTGAAGACAAACGGCTATGTTGAGCATTCCTGATGTTAACCTGTGATCTAAGACTTCCTTCATGTCCCAGCCCTTCAAAACTATTTGACCCACAGAAACAATGAGAATAACTATCATATCTCTCTGACCATGACAATTGATCCCATTGTACCCCCAGTTACTAATCTAGGCTGATGAGTCATCTTTAGGTGAGAAGGATTTTTAAAAAGACTGGGCTTAAGAGCCCACTAAATCAGTGTCTAGTCCATCTTGTGTCTGATTCATATCGACCATGTTATCTTAGTCTCCAGTTAGTACTTAGCTAGTTATGCTCATCTTTGTTTTAAAGTAGATTTAAATAAATTTACAGAAATATATACCAAGAAACAAGGTAAACCTCACACAATATTTTTCTGTAGTGTACTATATAATTGATATTAAGAAGTCTATAGTAAATTAAAAAGCAGTAGGATGTACTACTTGAATCCTACACATACATTTAACCAAAGTTATCAAAGTTTTCAGGGGCCCTGGTGGTGTAGTAGTTACATGTTGGTCTGTGATCCTCATGGCCAGCAGTTCTAAAACACCAGCAGCTCCAGTAAGCTTTCTGCTGTGGTAAACAGTGACAGTCTCTGAAAACCACTTGGGATCACTATCAATTATCATTGACTCCATGGAAGTAAGTTCTAGTTGAGATCGAAGTGCTATCCTTCCTCAAAATGGTCTCTAGTTAATTGTTGTTGTTAGATGCCGCTGAAAAATAGCAACCCTCTCTTCCAACGGAAAGAAACCCTGGCTAGCCCTGCTCCCTCTTCACAATTGCTATGGTGGAGACCATCCCTGCTGCCACTGCGGCATTCCATCTTACTGATCAACTATAAATCGTATTTGCACCTCTTTTTCTGTTCATTTTTGATAAAATAGTTTTATAGAGCTATAATTAACATATAAATATGTCAATCTTATTAAGAAGTGCCATGCAACTATCAGCACAATCAACTTTGGAACATTTTCTTCCTTCTTGTAGCCGTTAATGTCGACTCATCATTTCCCCTCGCTTCCCCTTCCGTGTTCATTTTTAATATAATGAACCGTTATTACTTTTAAAATAATGAAAATATTATTGATTTTAAACAGAAATTAGAAAAACAAAAGAATGTTAAAGAAGGATCATAAAAGAAGAAGTCATGGGTGAGGTTAGGACACACAAAATAAAATCTGAGTGTGTCTAGAAAAGGTAGTTAAAAAGTATCACTACCAGTATCATTACCAGGATTCCAGTTCATACTTGCATGGATTTATTCCAAACAAAGCATATTTACACATATCTCTGAAATCAGGGGATGGTTGAAGACACATGTTCTCACTAATAGACTTATCTTGGTCTTGCTAAGTTGCTTTTTTAAAATAGGTTATTTTTCATGTCATAAGGTACAAATGATTTTGAGGTTAGGGCTAATATCAAATAAAAATAAAAACTCAAATGGACATTGTCCCAAGTCATTGAAGCTTTGAAACAAGTTTACTGGAATGCTTCCTCACACAAAGCCACTGTCTTTTGATACATTCGGTATTTTACAGAAGGTCAGGAAGACTTTAAAAAAGGAATTCAAGGCAGACAGTTCATCTCCAACATTTTTGGCAACAGTTTCCTGGGTTACAAAGGGGTAATCTTAATACATTTTCTTGAAGGACATAGGAGAATCACAGAGGCTTATGAGGGGAAAAAAAAGAAAACTGCAAATTGCACGGAGGCCTGGGGAATTGCACCAAGGAATTATTTCTTCCAACACAAGAAAGCAATTGCTCACTCTTTGAGATTAGAAAGGGCTGTCCTATGAGAATGTTGTAAGGAACTCGTACCCAATCCAACCTACATCCCTGAATTTGCCCCTTCAGACTTCTTTTTGCTCTCCAAACTCAAAGAACATTGAAAGGGGACACAATTTGAGTCTCACGAGGATTAAAAAAAAACCTTCTACTTTCATGATTATAATTTTTAATGGCACCATAGTATTTCATTATATGACTTTCTTCTGTTATTGATTACTTGTGTATGGGCAATTTTGTCACTTTTCTGACATGTTTTGGTGCACATGTGGAATGATCCAGTCAATCAGTTAGGGTTTCCACATTAAGATATGCTGAATACATTTTCATAGATACAATGCCACCTGGAGCTATTGAGCAAGCTATCAGCTACCCTAGCGCTGGTAATGCCTACGCTCTGTTTTAAGTAACCCAGACAGAATTCTAGGAAGTGAAATAGCAGAACAGCAGAAGAGGGGGGGAAAGTATTGCTTCCCATAACATTTTATGTCCTTCCCTATTGGCCCCCTTTCCTAACCCAAACCACACAGGAAGTGCTCAAAAGTGGTTGAGTCAAGCCGAATCAGTACAACTAGATACCTAACAGAGAATCAGAACAATTTTAATAGATATGATTGTTTGAGAGTTTATATTTTGCTGCTATTTATGTGCTGTTGCTCTTCTTACTTTTCTTGGTATTTTATTTCATTTTAAGTGAATTGGTTTGATGTCTGTACTAACTTACTTGGAGAAAATTGTTATTTGTATGCCACTGAAATGCCCACATCACTTTCCCACTCTGAGCTTTTGGCTTTAATTACCTAAATAATTTTCTTAAGTTTTATTTTCCTGTCATATAGATACTGCTAATAAAAGGGAATATGTGTGAAGAGATTGCTATGTGCTTTTTGTTTTAAATCCCAAAGTACAGTTTTCTGTCAAAAATATTTAGTGCTATGTAACAGGTCTATACTATTATGTGACTGTAACTTTCCCATCTGAAATTCTATGATCACTTAGTTTATATTGGTTTTGAGACAATCAGGGGGCAGAGAAAGCTGAGAAAATGATTTCAGATGATAATCCTACTTTATTCTTAAGACAAGGCTATTTTATGGATGACAGCTAGATGAAATTGGAGTTAAGAATTGCTCAACATGATGAATGTTGCTATCCATTCATAGTAACTAGAAAAGAAAAGAAAGTAATTTTCCGTTAAGGGGAAATCAATAGGCTAAAGGAATGATCAATTACTGAAAACAAAATTCTGATAAAAATTGATCAAGAATTTCAGCTTCATTATCCTCTTTGAGCAATTAATGTCTCTGCCAGGACTGTGCACCCACATGAAAGAAAACAAAACATAATAAAAGCATGCCGTTAGGAACCACTGGTTACCTTGTTGTGTTGTTACCCTGAAATTCAGCAATTTGAAATCACCAGTCACTCTGAAGGAGAAAGATGTGGCTTGGATTATGTCACGATTCACGTTATACTGAACTTGGGCCTGCAGGCATTTGAGAAAGATTGGCTGTATCTGTCAATCATTATTGAATTGCACAATATGCCTCAATTTCGTGACATATTCTTTGTTTTTGTTTTTTCTAATTATGTGTTTATTCTTTTTATTTTCATTTTTTAAATCATTTTATTAGGGGCTCATACAACTCTTATCACAATCCATACACACATCAATTGTGTAAAGCGCATTTGTACATT
>NW_022103917.1:2819227-2836124 GCF_000313985.2 Echinops telfairi | reverse complement strand
ACCATCAGCTTTCTTCACCACATTTGCTTATTCACCCGCTTTGTCTTCAGCGGTTGTGTTGGGAAGGTGAGCATCATAGAATGCCAATTTAATAGAAGGAAGTATTCTTGCGTTGAGGGAGTACTTGAGTGGAGGCCCAATGTCCTTCTGCTACCTTAATACTCAAACCTCAGCCTCCACGACCCTGAGACGAGAACTAGATGGTGCCCAGCTTCCACTGGGATCACAAAAGAGAGCCATGTGTGGAGTGGGAGAACAAAGTGGAACCAAACCCCAAATCATAAAATAAACCAGGCTTACTTGTCTGATGGAGACTTGGAATCCACAGACTAGGGCCCTTAGTGACTCTTCACTCCAGGAAATGCACTCATTCCTCTGACTCATCTTTCAACTAAACAATATACAGGCTTGCGGGCAAAGAATAACACTTTTGAAGTATACACTCTTTAGAACAATCAACCGTATCAAATCAAACGGATAGCATTTGCTTATGGATTAAAATTCTGACCTATGACATTTAAATAATGATAATGGGATAATAAGAGCATATCATTACTGTACAGATGCATTGTTGTATAAGCCGCATGTATTGTCTTATCTAATAATCATATTATAGGAGGCCTGGTGACATAGTTGGTTATGTGTTGTTGGTCTGAAAATGTCAAGGTTAGCAGTACAAAGCCACTAGCAGTTCCATGGTGGTAAAAAGGAGGCCTTCTCTTCCTAATAAAGATTCACAGCTTTGAAAGCTGAAAGCAACAGTTCTACTCCATGCTATAAGGTTGCTGTGAGTCAGAATCCAATTGATGTCACTGAGTTAGGGTTTGAGTTTTAGAAAAGTCATATTTTTGGGGAGGGTGGTACATGAGCATAACCAAATATATCCTGTGACTGCCTGATTTTTGCAGCAGCAGTACTGCTCAATATCACAGGTTATTGGTTAAGCACTAACTACATCAGCAAAAGTTCGAGTGAGCTCACAGAAGTCCAGAGGAATTCCACACCACCTTATTCTTTTGTTTGTGTGTGTGTGTGTGCCCTAGGCATGAAACAGCTCTGGCCACGATCTAGGCATCAAGCTAGGATGAACAAAGGGCTGCAGGGCTGCTCTGCCCCTGACTGATACAAGAGCACCACCACCAATCAGATGTCTCTTTGCCCATAGCCAGGGGATGAAAAGTCATATTTTTAAAATGCTAAGGTATATTGGGTAAATTCTATGTATCAACTTTTGCTGAAAACCAAAATCATTTAATTTGATCCTTCTCACAAATCTGAATTAGACCATACTTTTTATACACATGAGGAAATGGAGTTTACTGAAAGTAGTTTTAAGAAAGTGCCACATCAGAAGCTGTAAGTTCCAACAAAGACATGTGAAATTCAGTCTGTAGTCTTTTTAATGTTTTTATTGTGGTGAAAATATATATAACACAACATTTTCCAATTCAACATTTTACAGTGATACCTATTCCATTAATCATATTGTGTAACCTCTTAAAATAGGATATCACAGTACATAGTCATTAAGCAAGGTTAATTCTTGTACTCTCTCCAATTCTTGGTCTCTAGGATAGCCTTTGGGGATATATGTGCAGGTCCAGTTTGTTCCACTTGAAAAAAAAACCAGGTTACCTTTCCATGGCATAAAAAAAAATTGCTTTGAGCTGGGCTATTCTTTGGGATCCTCCTTTATAGATTATGGGAAAGATTAATCATGCTTTACTGGTTTTCAGTATGTTGTTGGTAGGTGCCATGAAGTCAGTTCTGACTCATAGCAATCCTGTGTACAACAGAACAAAACATTTCCCAGTCCTGTGCTTATGTCTGAATTCACTGATGCAGTCACTTTATCAATCTGTTTTGTCGAAAGTCTTCCTGTTTTTTACTGACCTTCTACTTTATGAAAGTGATGTTCCTCTCCATGACTGGTCTCTCCTGATAGACATGTTCAAAGTATGAGAGATGAAGTCTTGACATCCTTGGTCTAAGAAGCTTTCTGGCTGTACTTCTAGAACCGTTTTGTTTGTTCTTTTGGCAGTCCATGCTACATTCAATTTTTTTCCATCACTGTAATTCAAATGCATGCATTTTTCTTCGGGGCTTCCTTATTTAATATCCAATTTTCACAATCAGATGAGGCGATTGAAAATACCATGGCTTGAGCCAGGTGCACCTTAGTCCTCAAAGTTGATCTCAACTGCTGCTTCAATGAGCATTGATTGTGGATCCAAGCAAGATGAAATCCTTCTATCGTGATGTTACCTTCTGATCTAGTAGTGAGGATATTGGTTTTCTTTATACAGGGTCGTAATCCATATTGAAGGCTGCAGTGTTTGATCTTCATCAACAATTGATTCAAGTCCTCACTTTCAACAAGCAATGTTGTCTCTACTGTTTTGGTGTATCACCTGCATATGTCAGGTTTTAATAAGCTTTTCAATGATCCTGATGATACATTCTCTCTATATAATCCAGCTTTTTGGATTGTTCGCTCAGTATACAGATTGGATAAGTTTGGTGACAGCATACAACCCTGAGGTACACCTTTGCTCCTTTGCTGATTGTAAACCATTAACTATTCCCTTGTTCTTTTTTGCACAACTGCTTCTTGATCCATATACAAGTTCTGCAGGAGCACAATGTAGTGTTCTTGCATTACCATAATTTTCAAGGATATATCTATATCTATATATGTGTGTGTGTGATCCTCAAGGTTGAATGCTTTGGTGTAATCAATTAAACACAATCAACAGTCTTCCTGGTGTCAATCTGATTTCAGCCAAGATCCATCTGATTGCAGCAATGATCTGAGTCCTCATCTGAATTCAACCTGAATCACGAGTGGCTCCCAGTTAGTGTATTGCTGCCACCATTCTTGGATGATTTTCAGCAAAAGTTTACTTTCATGATATCAATGACATGGTTCAAATGTTTGTGCAATCTTTTGGGTCATCTTTCTTTACAGTATATACAAATATGGATTCCTTCCCATACGTTGGCCAAGTAGCTATATTCCCAATTTCCTGGCATAGATGAAGAAGTTGTTGTTGAAACATTTCAATTGGTATTCCATCAATTCCTTGAGTCTTGGTTTTGACTAATGCTTTCAGTGCAGCTTGAATTTCTTCCTTCAGTACCATTAGTTCTTTCTCATATGCTAACTCTTGAAATAATTAGATGTTGACTAGTTCTTTTTATTCCAGTGGCTGTGTATTCTTTTCATCTATTTTGATGCTTCCTGCATCATTTAACATTTTGTCCACAGAATCTTTCAATTTTGCAAATTCTCAGTACAGTTTGCATAAATGCTTTGGTACAGTACAATCCCCTAGAGATCTACTTCCAAACTTAGGTGGTGAAAACACTACAGATCACAGCATATTTTAACATCGTGTAACGTAGTGCTGGAAGATGACCCCTTAGTGCGGAAAGAGGATTGAAAGATAATGGAAAATTTCCAAAATTTTTGAAGCCCACTAATACACAGTTTGCACAGCAATGAAGATAGCAGGATCAGAGCTCAATTGACAGCAACTAACAAGAGCGCTTTAAACCTTATCACACAGGACTTTCATAAATAATAAGGCTTATCATGTGAAAGGATTGTGATCTAAGAAACCTTCTAACTTTAGCACAGTTGTTCTTAAACTTGACTGCACGTTATAATCATCTAGGGAAGCTTTTAAGACTCCCAAATCCAAAGTTGCACTTCATACCAATTAAATCTCTAGGTGTGAGACCCAGGCATCAGTTGTTTTAAAAACCTCCCTGGGTAATTCCAATTTGCCACCAAGTTTGAATACCTTTACTTTGAGATGTAGAATTATTTTACTACATGCTAATGGGAAAGGACAGAATTTGACAATTATACAATATAGAGACCAGAAATTAATGATTCTCTATTATTGTAGAGCCATTTAAGCTCTCTGCTCCCATAAAGATATATAAACCTTGGATACTCTATATAGATTTGGTATGATTTGGAATCAGCTCAGTGGTAATGAATTGAGTTTTGTTTTGTTTTTTTTATTTAGCATTTATCCTTGTAGAGAGGTCTGGATTATGCATCCGAATTATTTTTTTAATGTATCTATCTATATCTATATCTATGTATCTATCTAATCTGTGACAATATTTTTCTTTAGTCTTCTAAAATGAAGAACAGTCCTTTAAGCTCATTAAGAAAGAATCACTGTGGTTGCTGATTATGCATAGCGCTGTTTCATCTCCTTGTGTCTTTCATGTGCTGTTTGTAAAGTGCTTGGCAGTTAGTATCTGGGATTGCATTATTATTTCCTTTTATATTTGTTTTCCTCTTAAGCATCCAAATATCCTGAAATCACTTCTAGATGTATTTTGTCTTTTGGCTTTTTTCAATGTGCTTTTAATATTTCCCTATTCTGCTCTTATTATTAGTATTAAATGTAGTCACTCAATTTCTGTAGAGGTTACTTCGAAGTTGAGACAATTATCTAAATATTCCAAAGAACAGAAAATATCCACCGGGGATATCGACCAATTTTTTTTCTGTATATAACATCTGTATGCACTTGACTTGTTGAAATAAACTCCCTAGAATGTTCCATGGATTTTGAGATAGCCAGCCTCCATTCTGCAAATGCCTTCAGTTTTTTCCTCAAAGGGATACCGCCTGATAGATATAGAAAAAAACAAACCATAATCGTTCTTGCTTAATGGCATGCCATATATTGTGATGAATAAACTTGATGCAATTGAAGGGACAACTTTGCTGAGAAAATCTGTGAAACTTTAGACTAGAACCATGGCACTTCCCAGCCCACATAACAAAATGAGGCAGCGAAACAAGGCACGGACCAATGTTCCCAGCTCTACATGGAATCCAGTGTCACCCACACTTCCTGGGGACACTGTGAGAAAGTACTCCTTTGGGTACAGATGCTCAGTGTCTATAGAAAGGCACTTAGACAGTGGCAGTAGTGAGCTATCATGGCATGTCCTGACTGGTCTTCACTGGCTAGAAGCTATCAAGGCAGGAGAGGAAGCCCATTGTTGTGAACATATAGGTGATTATTTCTGTAATCCACCGGAAACAATTGGGAACACAAGGGAGCTCTATTACTCTTCTTGTAAGCTGAATATAATGGAATTCAGACAAGGAACGTATGTTTCACATTTAGCCTTAATTGGTGGGTTAACTTTGGGCTGCTTTCCAAAATGTCCATAGTTCAAACCACCTACCAGCCACTCCTCAGAAGACTATAAAGCTGGCTACTCCAAGGGGTCAGGTATCAGGCATCAAAGACCCTCCCCCCCAAAAAATATAGCATTGTGAATGAGGGGGAGTGCCGAGTGGGGGCCCAGGGCCCATCTGGGGGAAATTTGACATCCCCTTGCAGATGGGCTGCGGGGAGGAGACGAGCCAGTAAGAGTGCAGTGTAGCAACGATGAAATATACATTTTTCTTCTATTTCTTAAATGCTTCCTTCCCCCCATTATCATGATCCCTATTCTACCTTACATATCCGGCTTGACCGGAGGATGTACACTGGTACAGATAGGAACTGGAAACACAGGGAATCCAGGACAGATGAACCCGTCAGGACCAGTGGAGAGAGTGGCGATATCAGGAGGGTGGAGGGAAGGTGAGGGAGAAAGGGGGAACAGATGACAAGGTCTACATATAACCTACTCCCTGGGGAACGGACAGCGGAGAAGTGGGTGAGGGAGACATCGGATGGTGTAAGATATGATATAATAATAATAATTTACAAATTATCAAGGGTTCAGAGGGAGGGGAGAGCGGGGAGGGAGGGGAAAAATGAGGAGCTGATACCAAGGGTTCAAGTAGAAAGCAGGTGGTTTGAGAATGATGATGGCAACATATGTACGAATGTGCTGGACACAAGTGATGTATGTACGGAGGGTGAAAAGAGTTGTATGAGTCCCTAATAAAATGATTTTTAAAAAATAAAAATAAAAATTAACTTAAAGAAAAAAGACTTGCAATCTCAGGAACCCTAAGGAGCAGGCACACTCTGTCCTTCCAGTTTCTCTGAGTGGGAGCTGGCTTACTGGAAGTGTTTTGTTTTCTTTTTCTTTGTAGTGCAAGCAATGGCTGCGTGCCTTTTCATGATTTAAAGTTGCAATCACAACAAGTGAAATAACTGAGATGACAAGTTTTCTGTGAGTAGGGATTGGTTCAATCATTACAAAGTGAGGGGGAGGCCAAATTTACTTAATATTAAAGAGCAATTTCAATATAAGCTGTCCATCAATTGGATGTTCGTAGCTCAGAGACCTACTGTTCAAGAAGGCGTCAATAAATTCATGTAATAGTGGAATTGAAAATAATAGATTTTTCCCCCACACTTTTTCAAGCCCTCTCATTAATTTTTATTGGGGAATTCTTACATTCAAATCAGTGGAGGTTTTAGTGTTTGTAAATCAGCCGTTATAATTTAACCAGGAAATCAAATCAGTATGACCTCATTTTATACACATAGCCTAGCAAAACCCCTATATTCGAATTGTAGACATAAAGCAAATCTGAGAAGCTGAACTGTCTGTAGAAGAATGCAGCTTCAAGGTTGGAGGAAGGCCTATTAACAACCTTCCATATGCAGATGATACAACCTTGCTTGCTTAAAAGGAGGAGGACTTGAAGCACTTTTTAATGAAGATCAAGGATTGTAGCCTTCAGTATGAAGAAAATGGAAAGACAATCAAAATCCTCACAACTGCACCAGTAGGTAACATAAACAGATAAATGGTAAAAAGTTTTAATTTGTCAAGAATTTATATGTTGCTTGGATCCACAATCAATGCTCATGGCACCAGTAGTCAAGGTATTAATCTACACATCATTGGGAGAATCTGCTGCAGGAGAGCTCTTTGAAGGGTTTATAATCAGGAATGTTATTTTGAGGACTAATGTGTGCCAGGAACAAACTATGATATTTTCAATGGCCTCCTATGCACAGGAACGTTGGGTGTTGAATAAAGGAAACCAAATAAGAACCTATGCTTTTGAATTGCGGTGCTGGTGAAGAATATTGAAAAGAGCCACTAACTGCCCAAAACGTCAACACATCTGTTCTGGAAGAAGTACAACCAGCATGCTCCTGAGAGGCAAGGATGGTACAACTTTGTCTCACATCCTCTGGACATGCTATCAGGAGCGATTCCCTGCCTTGAAAAGGACATCCTGTTTGGAAAAGTTGAGGGGAAGTGAAAAGAGGGGAAGAGCCTCTACAAGATGGGTTGACAGAATGGCTGCATCAATCCATCACAGCCATCATGAGGCATGAGGATGGAAGGGGACCAGGTGGTGTTTCCTTCCGTTGTACCAAGGGCTACTGGCAGTCACAACAAACTCGGTGGCACCTAACAACGGCATTCTGATTCTGAAACTTCGGGTTTCACAAGACAGCCAGGCCAAACTTTTAGAAAACGTAACAATGGTTACACACACGTTGGAAATGACATCATAAATAGAAAATTATATTGTCAAAGTACCATTGAGAGGGTATGAATTCATTGTGATAACAGAGCCTAACTCCTTCCGTCTCATACCCTGACTCCTCACTCCACCACAGGAAGCCGAGGAACTCTTGGTCGCTACATCTGTAGTTGGGAAGAAGTTCTATTTTATGGAAAATGCCTATGGGTTTCAAGTAGTTTTAAATGCAATTCCTTTATACAGGGTGGGAAAATGAGAGCTGGATGAAAACATGCTGATATGACTTTAGAAATGTTTGCACTATTGGTAATTTCTGGAACCTCCTGCAGTCTTGAGGTGGAATTTGTAGGTACGGTGGACCAGGTGCATAAGGCTTAAATTATTTAAAAGCTGCAGCAAATAAAGATGACTATGATGAGGAATTTGTTGTGAGTAGGCATTGGTTCATTTGTTTCTAAATGATGGAAAAATTCCATAACAGAAAAGGACAAATAAAATGACCACAAGGAAAAATATTAGTAATCCATGGACTGCCTGCATGTTTTTGTGCCCCTAATGAATCCATGCCTATATTAGATATGTACTATCATTAAGTTTTGGGAGATACAGTCTTTACGTATTGTCATACTAAAGCTTTAATTGCTTATTTGTCCTGATAGAAGCATATATATAAATATATATATACGTTTATTGTATATAATACTTCATCTCCCAGGTTGAATTCTCTTTCATGACCATGTCTAAGATGGATGGGAATGAATATACAATTGCTTTTTATATTGAGAGTGTCCATTGTCCAACTTTTCTAAGCAGAATTGTATCCTCTGGCATACATGAGGGTACTGCTTTTGTGTAGAAAAAGACAGGACCGAATCTTCTATGTAGGTAACAGCTATTGTTAGTTCCACTATAAAACATTAGCCTCCTTAGCAGCTTACAATCACTCCATGGAGCGTACCTGACATTGTGTTTGGGTTCCATGCAGAAGTCAGTGCTTTCTTATTTAATTATTTATTTTTTACCCAGAACCTCTTCCATTTTCCTTGCACTTAGGTGATTGTAATCTCACGTGAATGAGTTCCCAGCCCATTAAAAGTGAAGTGGACATCTCATGAACTGCTTTTTTCCATGGTCCACTAAACGTTCTGTGTGACTGTCCACGCTGTCATTTCTGCTCATAAACTGCTTTCTGCCATGGTCCACTGTGTGACTGCTCTCACTGTCATTTCTGCTACCTTGCCAGCTTAGGATTTGAGGCCTTAGAAGATGGCAGAATCACCGGATCACGGCTAGAAAGAGTTTGGCACCTTGGGTGACTCTGTAGAACAGCTATTTTCGCCTATGATGAAAGAAATAAATATGTTCAATGTTAAGGTCAAGATTTAGAGGTTATTTGGTTACAGATGGTAATATCTTTGATTAGCACAGCATCTGAAATCTGATTTTTCAATGACACTGACCAAGTTGAGTATGAATTTTCTTATTAATTAACATCTGACATATTTTTGACTACTATTTGGTGACTGAATTGTCACCAGTGATACACCAGGTCATTTAAGGAGTCATAAAGGCATTAAACTGTGCGAATCATAGCAAACTATGGCTAGCATTGCAAACAGTGGGGATGACAGCATAATTAACTGTGCTCTTATGGAACCTGTACATAGATCCAGAAGCAGCCTTTCCTAAAGAACAAGGGGATTCCGCCTGGTTTTAAATCAGAAGTGTGTGTCAGGTTTGCATAATTCCAGAATAATCATTAAATGTGTATATTGAGCAGATACTCTGAAAAACTGGACTAGATGAAGAAAAAAATGCAATATCAGGATTGAAACCGACAGCGTTTTACTATTTTGTACACAGTTTCATTATGAGTTGAAGCTTATTCAACAACATTTAACAGCAACAAAAGATTACTTGCAGTGGGTCAAGATGGTCACACCTTCACACAGCAGTTTGAACTGTCCCGCTACTCATCATTCATCCATGCATTTACTCATTTTAATTGCTTATATCTTTCCAACTCTTTCTAACAGTTATTTTAGGTGGATTAATGCCAATATAACAAGTCCTTGTGTGCTGGGGGTTAGGTGAGGGGCTGTGGTTGTAAGGCCGGCAGTTCAAACCCACCTGCTGGTCTTTTTGGAGAAAGATGATGCTGTCTGGTCCTATAAAGATTTGTGCTCTTTTCAACCCTGTGTCCTATGTACTACGCTATGAACAAGAATCAATGCTATGGCAGTGCATGGGTGTGGTAAAAAGCGTTATGTGCTGGGCTGCAAACCAAAAGATTGGCAGTTTGAATCCACCCAAAGCCATCTCAAAGGAAAGGCTGGAGAATCTACTTTTCCCCCCCCAAGCGTACAATAGGTTGTTTATTTTTATTACCCTATAAAATGTAAATTTTGAAACTTTTAATAATTATCAAGTATTCACTCGATTAGCTGTAAAGGAAGGAGTCTGTAGATGATGGTAGAGGGAAGTTGGGTCAGGCCGTGGGGCGTGACTGGTGGACCACCTGCGGCAACAAAATGAGAAGCAAACAGAGACAGAGGAGAGACGACAAGGAGAACAAAGACAGGTAGTTATAATGGAGGATTTTACATGTAACATGCACAAAGTGATTTATCTTTTCATATCATAACCTGTTCTCCCCACGACATTCCAAAAGGTGAGAATAGCAGAGAGTTGATTTGGACTGTCAGGACAAATGGATTCCCACTTCATTTTCTTGAGGATTGTAATCATGGGAGATGGTGGACCACCTACTTCTGAAAGGTAACAGGTATGACAGCACTAGGACGCCGTCCTAGTCTAGAACACATGCCTTCCTCAGGCATCAGAAGCCACTAAATGGAAACTGCTTTTTTGCTCAATGAGAATGGGCTTCAAGTTGTGGGGCAGTAAAATTAAAGTATAATGGAATGTTTCCATAAACTTTTGGAGCCTAACCCACAGCGCACCAGGACTTGTTATATTGGCATTAATCCACCTAAAATAACTGTTAGAAAGAGTTGGAAAGATATAAGCAATTAAAATGAGTAAATGCATGGATGAATGATGAGTAGCGGGACAGTTCAAACTGCTGTGTGAAGGTGTGACCATCTTGACCCACTGCAAGTAATCTTTTGTTGCTGTTAAGTGTTGTTGAATAAGCTTCAACTCATAATGAAACTGTGTACAAAATAGTAAAACGCTGTCTGTTTCAATCCTGATATTGCATTTTTT
Organism: Echinops telfairi; assembly: GCF_000313985.2. Classification (NCBI taxonomy): domain Eukaryota; kingdom Metazoa; phylum Chordata; class Mammalia; order Afrosoricida; family Tenrecidae; genus Echinops; species Echinops telfairi. The sequence continues at coordinate 2,825,452 of NW_022103917.1, read as the reverse complement.
TCTTCATCTAGTCCAGTTTTTCAGAGTATCTGCTCAACTAAACAAAATAAGTTTAGTTGTTTCTGTCTTTTTAAAACACAGATGGAGGTTTTCTTTGTACAGTCATCAGGAGGAAAGCATGTTGGCCCTTTCGAGTTTACAATGCAATATCTCTAATATGAAAACCAAATCCACTGACGTGGAGTCGACTCTGACTCATTGATATCCTATGTAGGGTGTCTGAGACTGTAAATCTGTAAGGGTGCAGACAGTCTGATCATTTTCCCTGTGCCTTAATATGGTAGTGCTTCAAAACATTTGGGGAAATTCCATTCACTTTTCCACGAACTTTTTGAACACCCTGCTACATTACACCTTTTATTGTTATCAAATACATTTCCATAAGCATACAGTATTGGGCATACTCATTTATCCTAGCATCACAGTGTACAACATTCTACTGATTCACACACAGGTCCCTTATGTCCTCGCTCTAATAATCCAAAATTGGAGATGTCTGAAAAGCTCAGAGGGAAACCAAGCAGGATCCGTACTATAATTCAGTGATTGTTGAGAAATGTTGTCCATTGACAGTTTTATTCAGTGAATTTCCAATTTATCATTAAGAACCAAAGAGCGGCTTATAAAGGTGTCAAATGTGTTATAACATCAGCTCATTGGGTCTGCAGTCCCCTGTCAATCGCACATATATGCTACTATTAAATGCCTTGTAAGTAGCTGACACCAATGATAAAACAAGAGAAAATAAGTCACTTTAACTTCTCCGCTGAGGCCCGATGAATGGTCTATTAAATAGAAAAATCCAGGTACGTTTTGAATATTTACTTAAGAACAAAAGAAAAGGCTCCGGGACAAGCAGGCCTCTGCTTGTAGCTCCACCATGGGGAAATCGAATTCATGTTTGCTTAGATTTACTAGAAGAGAAGACTTGACAATGAGACAATTTATGTTCCAATAGTCTCATTTGATATCAACATGAGTGAACTATGATGAGAACTGCACCTAGGCGATTTGTAGACTGCCTTCCCAATCCTCTCTTCATCGAAAGAGGAAGAACAGAACTGTACTGTCAGAATATTTATATGAGTAATAACTGATAGCATGAAAAGTCAGGTACAGTTTCTGGAAAATCCTATAGGATATTTTTGTATCAGTTGCATTTTTTCTAAAGTAAATGTTTATTTAGAAAGAAATCCTTTAGAACCTAGGAGAGTTTACCATCTCCTACAACAATATGTTCAGAGGCTTTAGCCAGCTTGAACAGAATTCTAAATTGAAGAGGAAAAACTTTGAGGGAATCTTCTCCATTACACTAACTAATGAGCAAAAGAGACACAATTTGAAACCATGGAAAACAACAAGTTGAAGAAGCAGAGGAATCAGTTTTTGGAACTTGGGGGAAAAACAGCCACAATCCTGTTGTGGGAAACAAAGGCAATATAGGATAACGAAATGAGGAAACATCTTAAATGGCTGGCAATGAGCAATCAAATGGCTTGTGTGAAAATGAGTGAATTTAAACTGTTTCAAAACACTTACCTTTTGCCATGAAATTTCTTATTGGCAAGTGTATGCAAAGCTAAAAAAACGAACTGGGCCGGTATCCAAATTATTAAATACTCCTTCATTAATTAAGTCCAAGTCAATGTAGGTTTGACTGTCTATGTGAACTCAAGGCCAAAAGCCTTCATCAAGATTTAAGCTCCCAAGACAGTTTTGTGATGTGGGAGAGAATATTTCCACTCCTCCAAGTAGACATGTGAAAAAGCTGTGTTGATCTTTGCATGGTTGACCTTATGTCTTTGTCATTCGGCATCCTCATTTCCAGAAACAGAAGAGAAGAGGGGAGATCAAGGAGAGAAAAGAAACCGCTCTGTTGTCATCTTATCCCTACAGTAATTTGGTTCTGGGTTTAAACAGAAAAGGCAGTGACATGATAAATATTTTTAAAATATTGCTTAACAAGGACAGCAGGAATAGCTACAATTATATGTTTTGAAAAATATGAAATGAAGGCAAGGTCAGGTAGCAGAAGCAAAGTACAAATATCTTCACAAGGAAGTAAAAGGAACATTTTTTCCTTCTTCTTGATTTTGGATGAAAAAGGAAGCACTGAGATTCTTGCAGACTGTTATTTTGGAACTGTAGGCCTGCTCGACAAACTTTCCAAGGGAATAATCTGAGCCAGCCGGTTGGTGTGCCGCATAACATTTCCGTTTCCAGAATACTCATCAAATGCTTTATCTCTAGCAGAGTATATTGTTCTAATGTTTTTCTTGCTTGTTTGTCTACCCAATGTCCCCTTTTAAATACTGCACAGTACGCAAGTACCTTGGGATACATATGGAGAAGTGTGGGTCATTTGTTACATAGCTCATCAGGTGAAATCAGATAATCCCATCCACATAATCAATTCAATCAAGCAAACTGTATATCTCCATATGTTAATTACCATTTGTTAAGCACAGTCCCTATAGGACAGAGAGTAACTTCCACATAGGCTTTCCAAGGCGGTAATCTTTATGGAAGCCAACAGCTACCCTGTTCTTCAGAGGAGTGACTCATGGGCTCAAGCTTCAGACCTTTCAGCAGGGAGCACTCAACACTGCACCACCTTCGAGAGACTGATAGCTATACCGATAGGTATTATAGGTATAATACCTTCTTGCAAAAGTCATCTAAGGTGGAATCAAAAGTTCATGGAAAGATACTTTTCCATTCCATTTTTCTATGGGATCATTCAGGAGGATTAGCCACATATACCTGGCACATTATAGTATGTGTGATATCAACTATGAATGCATTTTATCAATATGGTACTAAGGAAATTGAGGTTATATTGCAAACATTTATAAAATGATTCATTTTACCTAGTGTAGTTACTGAGCATATGGACATGCTGGGCAGAAAACGATCTATTGAATCCTCTTTATTTAGCTTCTTGATGACTTGGTTTCTTCAAGTACAAAATGCATATCCAAAGAGGGCTTAGGTTATCGGATTGCCGTGGGATCAAATAAGGTAATACTTGGAAAGCCTTTAGGATAGTGCCAGGTACCCGGTAAAGGCTATGTGTTTGTTAAATACATAAATGTTTTAGATGATTTGGGGGATTTCCATTGTTAGGGAAGTCAGAAATATCTAACTATGAACCGTCCTGTCTCTTCCTATGTCCCTAAAGATGGAGTTTTCATTCATCTGGAGCCAAGACTGGAGACAAGAAGTTACAGCTGCATACGTTCTCCACATGATGGAACAAATAAGGAATACAGCCAATCCGTATATATTACAGATTAACTGTATGGAGAAATAGATTTATTTTGCATGTACAGAGTACACTTAGTTTTCTTGCACTGCCAAGATGGTCACAACCTCAACAAATCAATGAGGAGAAAGCAGAATTCATTGTCTTGCCTTGGCTTTTAATCCGGTAGGCATGAGGAGCAAAATGTGATGAGAATCAAATGTTACGAACGACTTCATAGGTGCAAGCAATATTGTCATGTCTTGCCCAAGGAGTACATAGGATAGGAATTGAATAAGTATGCCAACTTATTCATACTTATAATATAAGTATGAGGGTATAATATTCATCTAGTGTCTGAATTTTTCATAAGTGCTTCCTGAGATTGTGTGGAACTCAGTCTGCTCTTTCAGCCCTTTGTATGGAAGCCAAATCAAGTGAACCCAAAGTCTAAGAGCACCCTGGTTATGATGCGATCTCGAGCTATAGCTATACTAAATCTGCCTTTTCATTTAGTATGCCCACTCTCATATACAAAAACTTGTCGATCAGATGTAAATAACAAGCTTGATAATTTTCTTCTTTTTAACAAATGGCCCAAGAGTATTCCTAAGACCCACCCCCACCCCCCAAAAAAACACCGCCATGGAATTGATTTCAACTTATAATAACTCTATAGGACAGTGTAGAGCTTCTGCTTCTTTGAGTATCCTAGACTGTGAATCTTTACCAGAACAAGTATTTCTCCCATGGAACAGCTGGTGGTTTCTGCAGTCAGCAGTCAAATGTGTAACCCATTACACCTTAAGATTATCCTAAAGGCAGTGAAATGAAAAGAAAACCAGAAGGTTGATGATAGAGAGCTGATTGTCCATTAATGAAACTTTAGATTTCACACCTGAAAAAAATGAATATAATAGCATGTACCAATGAGAATGGTAATCAAAATGGGATGGAATGGAATTTTTCAAATATGAGCCATAGTTAACAGGAATATGTTATAGGCTCTGATTCATCTTCACCCCCCTCCAAGGCAAACAAGAACTCTGGTAAACAGAGGAACAGTAAGAGAGGAAGCAGCAATTTCCTTGTGTTCCTTTTGCACTGGTTTTCTTCTGATACCTAACACATTAACCCCCCCCCCCCTCCAATTCACATCTTAAAACAATAAACAGTTATATTTGCATGGTTTCTCTGGGTCAGGAATCTGGTTAGGGTTTCTCAGGAGGCTCGACTCAAGGTGTAGGCTGCGTTCTCATGTCAAAGTCTGATGGTTGAGGATAGGGGTGCTATGGCATCAACGGTCTCTTTGAGAGACTCAAGAAGACCGAAGGGGCATAAGCAAACCAGTGATCATCTGGGAAGTTCCATGGGGTCAAGGCAAGTGCAGAGGGATTCTCTAATCCCTTAGCAGGCAGCAGAAGGAATGGCAAAAGTCACTTAATTGTACCTATGGAGAGGAAAGAGAGATACCTTAGTGGCTGCCTACAAGGATCAAATCACCTGCTTACAGACCGCTGACACAGAAACAGATGTGCGGGCATCTTACTCACTTACTGCATCCTCACCCAACACCTTGATGTTATACATGCTCTGAGCAAGTCAGGGCCCAAACAGAAGATATAAGCAAGAGAGCATCCGACAGTGGCCGAGCTTTAGTTTCTACTGCCCTCATAAGTAAGGGCCATAAAAGGAAATAAGGCAGGTTATCTAAAGATGAAGAAAGTTCTATTTTTTGCTCTACTTGGGCTTGAAAATTATCTATAGCTCATGTTTATAGAGTGCCGAGTTAATGATTTCAAACATTGTAGATACTAAGCGGAGCCTTCCAATCTGTCCAACTCAGTAACTTCATACGACAGAGTACAACCGCCCCCTAGTTTTTTGTTTTCTCAGCTGCCATCTTTCTGAGAGAAATCTGCCTCATATTTTTTCTGCAGAGTTGTTTTTCTTGTTTGGTATGTTCAAACTTCCTACCAACCTTTCAGTTAGCAGCCAAACACTTTTCATAAATAGAACCCACCAGGGCTCTATTAATACATAGTAGCTGTTATTTAATTATTTCTCTTTCCAAAAAGAACATAGACTGTATTAGAATCACGGGTCTACATTCATGCTGGGGTGGGGGTGGGGAAAAATGGCTTCATATGGTTTCAGAATCAGCTGCCTAGCAATTCTGGTCTGTGCTGAGATGGAAATCTGGCCCACTGCTCCTAGCTGCGGAGATTGTCGAGACAAATGTGTATGTCAGAATTGAACTCCATTGGGTTTTCAAAGGCTGTTTTTTTCAGAGTGATTTTCTTCCATTGTCACATCTGGGTGGACTGACTGCCAACCTTTGGGCTAGCCATTGCATGTATGATCCATTTGTACCACCCAGAAACTCTGCTGGTTTTCTTCTAAAACTGATTTTAGAATAGCAATTGATCTCTGTGTATCTACCTCTCCCCATTCAGAAAGTGGGATTTTTAAAAGCATTTTATTAGAGCTCATAGAACTCTTTTTTTAAAAATCAATTTATTGGGGCTTATACAATTCATCACAATACATAGATCAATTGTGTAAAGCACATCTATACATGTGTTCCCCTCATTATTCCCAAAATTCGCTTTCCTCTTGGGTTCCCGGAATGAGCTCATTTTCCTTTTTTCCCCTCCCCCTCCCTTCCTCCTCCCCTCTCCACCATGCACCCTTGATAATATATAAATTATTATTGTATGTTATATTACACTGTCCGGCGTCTCCCTTCACCCACCCTTCTGCTGCCCGTCCCCCAGAGAGGAGGTTATATGTAGCTCCCTGTGATCAATTCCCCTTTCTACACCCTCTTTCCCTCCTGGTATCGCCACTGTCACCCGTGGTCCTGAGAGGTTCATCTGTCCTAGATTCCCTGTGTTTCCAATTCCCATCTGTACTGCTGTGCATCATCTGGTCTAACCAGGTCTGCAAGGCAAAATTGGGGTCCTGGTAGTTGGGAGGAG
>NW_022103917.1:2728270-2818085 GCF_000313985.2 Echinops telfairi | reverse complement strand
CTTGTCTAGCTGGATTTGTAAGGTTGAATTGGGATCATGATAGTGCGGGGAGGAAACATTCAAGAACTAGAGGAAAGGTGTATGCTTCATCGTTGCTGCACTGTACCCTAATTGGCTCGTCTTCACCCTGCGACCCTCTGTAATGGGATGTCCATGTTCTGATCAGAGCAATGAAGGGGGAGAAAGGGAGACTGGAGCACATGCTGGCCCACCAAGCCTTGAGGATGATATCCCTGCTCAGAGCATCCAATGCACAGAGAGAACCATATGGCTGGCCCCACTATGAGACACGACATCCCTCACTGACACATAGCCTTACAGGGGACAACATTGGAGACACAGTGTGTGAAGTGCATTCGATCTGACCCCACCACATCAAGGCAAAACACTAAGAGCGTGCAACAGAACAGCTAAGGGAGCAGAGCAAGGATGTCCCAAGGTAGTACCAAAAATAGACTTTAGGGCCATGGCATGGCACTCCATCAGACTCAATCAGAAAATACTCCTAAAGGTCAACAAAAAGACCTTGAACTATTTATTTACAGGTTTTTCTTTTCTGTGTCATTGATTAATGGTTGTTGTTTTGTTTTGTTGCTTTGTTTTCTTCTGTCTTGTTTTTTTGCATATTATTATCTCTGTAGGTCTATCTAGTTGAGATAGGCTGGATAAACAATCTGGAGGAGAAAACAACGGGACCAGCAGTTTCGGGGGGACATGGAGTGAGGAGGTGGGTAAAAGGAAGTGGTATGAACAAACCCAGGGACAATAGAACAACAAGTGATCCAAAATCAGTGGCAAGGAGGGTGTCAGAGGCATGGTCAGCTTGATCAAGGGTAAAGTACTCCCTCAATGCAAGAACACTTTGTTCTATTAAACTGGAATTCTATGATGTTCACCTTCCCAACACGATCGCCAAAGACAAATGGGTGCATAAGCAAACGTGGTGAAGAAAGCTGATGGTGCTTGGCTATCAAAAGATATAGCGCCTGGGGTCTTACAGGCTTGAAGGTAAACAAGCGGTCATCTAGCTGAGAAGCAACAAAGCCCACATGGAAGAAGCACACCTGCCTGTGTGATCACCAGGTGTCTAAGGGATCAGGTATCAGGCATCAAAAAACAAAAAATCATATCATGGAGAATGAGGGGCAGTGCAGAATGGGGACCCAAAGCCCATCTGTAGACAACTGGACATCCCCTTACATAAAGTGGGATCTTATCCATCTTACCAAAATACCATTTGGAAGTAGATGTCTGGGATAGAACCAAGCCTCATAATTACAAGATTAAGATTTTTAAATTTATTTTCTTCCATTTAATGGAGGGTCAGCAACCAAAAAAAAAGAAAAAAGAAAAAAAGAAAGAAACCCTCAATAATATGGATTCACACAGTGGTGATAACAATGGACTCAGGGTCGTGCCGTGTTGTGAATAGGGTTGCTATGTTTGGGAATAACTCAATGACGCCTAATAAGAACAACAACAACTAAGCTTCAGAATAGAGAAAACATTTCATAAGCAATGAATTTCAATTGTTAAATACTTGTATAGAAGGTTAACGACATGGCAGAGAGAAATTATCACTGGGTGACTTATATCTATCAGGCACTATTCAAAATCAACTGTATATACTAGGGCATTTCTAAAGTTCATGAGAAAATTCAATTATCTTTTCATTCTATTTACTATGGACTTTTTGATGCCCTCCTTTTATTATCTTGTTCAATCCTAATCCTATCCCTTTGATGTGCCTGTATTATTGCCATTTTATGTAGGAAACTGAAGTCTAAGTTCACACAGCCAAGATTGGGACCTGTCAACTCTAGCTCTAGAGACACACACATCCTCAAGAGGAAGCAAAGTCACCACATAGTCCAAGTTAAGAATGCATTGTGATTGAAATTCAGAGACATTTCAAAGTGCAGGTGATTCTGAGTTATGCTATTGAAATATCTGTGTGTAGTTGCTTACTGTTTGTCGACCTAATTTCCTCAACCATACAGTAGTATGTACCTCCTAAGTGTGTGGTAAGAATTAAAAGGAACAATGCAGAGACTGGTATATAATACATTTTTCTTCTAGAAGCCAAGATATGCTAGGTTTAAGTGCTTTATCCAGGGTTCTTAGATGATCAGTTGAGATAATTTCACTGGAACCGTTTTGAAAATTCTAAATCAGAAGAGAAACAAAAGCAACTGTAAGTAAGGAGGCCTGATGGGGTTGTGAGCTAGGTGTACTGGGATTCTAACCACAAGGTCAGCAGTTTAAGCCCATCAGGAGCTCCAAGAGAGAATGATGAGACTGTTTTCTCCCATAAAGGTTTACAGTATGGGAAACCTTATCTAGGGTCAATATGTGTGTGAATCAACTCAATGGCAGTGGGTATTTTTATTATTGTTATTATTAATATAAATAGTTAATCACTTTACTGTACCAGGCACATGTCAAACGTATTTTTACGTAACAGGTAACAAAATCACTGGGGAAAAGATTTTTTTTTAATTTCACACACACATGTAACTATAAAGTATTATTCTACAGATGAGGAAACTGAGTCACAGTAGAGTTCACTAGCATGCCATGGTCTCAGCCACGATATGCTTGGTGTCTACCTCAAGTCTCATTAACTTCAAAATGGCTTGCTTGTATTTATGAAACACTATTAAAAATAGTCTACTTCAAGTACTTCAAAAGCAGCCATTGCACATGGGTAAAAAATAGCTCTATTGTAAGCAGCCAGCCAGTTACTTAGCTACTGAAATGACATGTTGAAGATTAGTTGTTCCTGCTGTAACAGCTGCTGCAGGTTAGGCAGAACTTGATATATGTTGGGGAAGTAAAGGAGTTACTATGAGCCCCAGAAATCAATGAAACCTTGAATTCTTCAAAGAGGTTGTAGAATATTCAGATTATTTTATCCATCTATCCAAAGTTTAAGGCATCTATTCAGTAAAAATCTGTAAGCCAGATTCGACTTCCCTGATAAATCGCAATATTCCAGTGTGATGAAAGTGTCACAGCTTGGAAACAAGCTGAATTCACAGCCTCAGAACCTCCCATTTGGGTGACCTTGTAAAAGTTGCATAACCTGGAAATAGAAATAATAATAGTATTTATCCTATAAAGTTGTTGCGGCTACTAAATGTGATAATGCATCTAAATTACGTAGCACCGTTCCTGACAGAGGCTGAGCCCTCGGTGATGCTCAGTTAGCAACATCAGCACGATCCTCCTCCCCCTCCCCCTCCTTATGAGCAGCAGCCTTATTGTCACAGACTTTCCACACTGCATGAAAAACTTTCTAGTCTAAAAGTTTCTATTCCATTTGGAAAAAAACATTCTATTCCCCTGAAAGTTCACTGTGTCTTAATTGGTTCTCTGAAAAGGAAAGACCCATTTCCCTAAACATAATTGGTGATCTGGACACAGAAGGTCTATTTCCTGAGAAGCAATCTTAGAAATATTTCTTGGATTCCTAGGTCACCCTGCCCAATTACATTAATTCCATCATGTAATTTTAGGAATGTTATTCATCAAGTCTCTGCACAGAGAGATAGGCCAGGGGCCTGCTGAGCCCCAGATCAAGGGCTGGGAAGGAGAGCTGTGGGGACAAGGAGGTCATGGGGGAGGTTAAACCCATGCACAAATAAGCTGGTCATGAAGGTGAGGGGGAAGCGATGGCTTGCTTTAATACCAAAGAGTTCTTCAAGCAGCAGCAGCAGAACGTACAAAGAGAAGGCAAAATGCAGGTTCAGTTAGAGCAGTGGTTCTCAACCTTCCTAATGCCACGACTCTTTAATAGTTTCTCATGTTGTGGCGACCCCCCCAAACATAAAGTTATTTTTGTTGCGACTTCACAACTGTAATGTTGCTACTGTTATGAATCGGGCAACCCCTGTGAAAGGGCTGTTCTATCCCCAAAGGGGTCGCTACCCACAGGTTGAGAACTGCTGAGCTAAAGGCTGAAAGTCAGTGATGATGTAAGTCACCAGGTTCTAGGAATCCGGGCTGCAATGGTAAAGACAAGAGGAGACAGGATGGGAGGGACTCAAATAGGAAGGCAAAAAGTCTTGCATTGTCTCTGAGATCAGACAGGAGCAAGGGCCTACAACTAGCTTTCTTTTAGGCACCCACATTTGTGTTTCTATGTTTTACCCATGCTTCTATGACTGGACAGTGAAGGAATGTCCAGATCATGGAGTGGGGAGATGTCCTGGGTTGAAGATCCTGAAAGCTGTGAATTGCCCTACAAGAATGCAATTCAGTGGACCCTTTTTGCTAAAACATTGCTCTTAATTTGGCAGAAAAGGTTCCCTTCATACGTAATATCAAATCTTGCTTCCAGGCAACTGAACTAAACACGGTGACCCTGAGTTCTGTCTTGGGATCATTTAGTATTTTTCACTTCTAATGAAGCCGCTTCAGAAAGATAAACATCCAGTCCATTAACATAGAAGTCTTTCAGGTGGTGGTCTGAAGCTTAGTGTTTATGAACAAGGCAGCTGCATTCTATTTAACAAGCTGGGATGCAACAGACATTTTCATCCTGTTTTCAGGTTTAGAGGTCACCAGATATGGTGGTCCCTGACAGCATTAATAGTGGACTACACTTTTATATATAACCAGAAAGCTTTTTATAGAGGTGTATAAGTTTAGCGAGAATGTCCACTCAGCACTTAGGGATACAGCTTTCACCCTTTACAGTGAATCAAATTTGTTGACATGCTGCTCCATAGAGTCCTTAAAGGCTGACGTCTCCCCAGATTTATTGTAAACACTGTACAGTGGATCCTAAAACACAGAACACTCTTGGCGATGCTGCTGTCTTCCAAGTGGATGCTTAATAACTTCATCTGCCTGAAAGAAGCTGACATTCTAAAATGTGGATGGCTTTGCTTGTCCAGTTTGAAGGCAATGGGAAAAATGTTTACCGAGTCTAAATTGTATGCATCGATTATTCAAGTATTTTCTTTCTCCTCCACTCAGGAGAATATAAAAGTTTGAGGCAGAAGAGGAAGTAGATTTTTCTTTCTTATTTGTATGTTTACATCGATGTTGTTCATAAGTTCAGCTGTATTTAAGCTAACATGCCCCCTAATATTTCTTGCCATCTTGGAAAAAGCATGTTGAATACCAGAACTATTGTTTGTCTTTACTGCCATCAGGTCATTAACTAGGGCACTAAGTGCTGCTATTGAAGTTTTCAAGGGTTTCATTTTATTTGGATCAAAAATCAATAGTCATAGAAGCAGCAGCAAATAAATCAAATGGTATATTCCTTCTGGCACGACCCCTCTAACGAGTTAAAGAACCAAGATGTCATTGTGAGGACTAAAGTGGGCCTGACCCATGCCATGTGAAGGTTGGACAATGAATAACAAAATTTGAAGAAGTGTCAATGCATTTGAATTATGGTGCTGGCAAAGAATAGTGAAGGTACCATGGACTGCCAAGAGAACAAATGAATCTGTCTGAGAGGATATATAGGCAGAATGCTCCTTAGAAAGGGAGGTGGTGACACTTCCTGCAGGGACAATGGATTACTTACCGTGGCTCTTCTAACCAAAGTGTATGTAACTCCCGCCAAATAACCTTTTTCCTGCAAGGGTGTGGGTAAGAAGGTGGGGGAGGATACTGATTAGATTCACCTGTGAATAATGATGAACAGGTTACGTTGTGATTGCCACACTGGGTATGTAATCAGCCCTCTGAGGCACACACAGAGGCGGGGTTTCACAATCAGCAAGAGCCAAGAGGAGAGTGTGACCTCTGAATTACGAGATTGTTGCACCGTGAACCTCGATCCAGAAGACAGCTGTGACATCAGAGTAGCAGGATCCAGAGCAAGGAACAATATGGACCCCAGCCAGAGAGCAAGTACAGTTGAGTGCATTGTGCAGGAGGCTGGCTTGCAGAGTAGGGTGCTTCTGGGCACTTAATTGGGGGAGCTGGGCTTGCTAACCTCTGGAGGTGCAGCTGAGTGCCTACAGCTGGGGTTTATTGCAGTAGGGTGCCTCTGAGTACATAATTCAGGGAGGTGGCTGTGCTAGCTCTTCGCCCTTAAGCTGAACATCTTTGGGTTGAGGCTTACGGTGTGCAGTGGGATGCCCTGGGGCCATTTATTAGCAGCCCCGAAAGAACTTTGTAATGTGTTCTGATTAATAACTGTGCACTGGGCATTTAACATTTTCAATGAACACTTTAATCGTGTATATTGTCTGTGAGTTCTGTGCCACCACTGCAATGGATATTAGTACCTAAATATAAATGTAGAGAATGCTGTTTGAGTGTCTGAACATACTCTTTTTCTCACATACTTTGTTTTGTTTTGTTTGGGGGCACTGTTTTTCATTTATTTCTCACCTACGTTTGACCTATTATCAGGAGAAACCAGTCCCTAGAAACGGACACCATGGGTTGTGAAGCAGAAGGTCAGTGAAAAGGAAGAAGACTCTCCAAGAGACGGTTTGACACCATGGCTGCCACCATTAGCTTAAGCATAATGAAGATCACGAGGGTGGCGCATGACTGGGTAAGTGGTTTGTTTGGCTAACAGAGAATATGAGTTGGAACTGACGCAATGGAACTCAACAACTACTACGACGTGAACTCATTTTCTATTGCTGTTGAAACAAACTACTGAAAACATAATGCCTCCAACAATGTAATCTTTATAACTAATGGAGATCAGAATCCAAACAAAAGCTTCACTAAAGATTGGGTGTTGGAACTACTGCCTTCTTTTATGAAGGGCCGGGGGAAATTGTGTTCCCTTGCCATTTCCAAAAGCTTATAGAGGCAACCCATACTCTAGCCCATGGTCCCTTTCCTTCTTCCTCAAAAGGAGTCATATAGCATCCTCAGATCTCCCTCTCTGCCCTCGCTTCCATTGTCACCTCTCCTTGTCAAAAACCCCACTTAACAAAAAGCCCTGTGATTCGATTGAAACCAATCTTCCCCCAGGCTGTGAATGCATGTGACGAAGTGTCCTCAGTCTCATTTATCCAATGTTTTAGACTCAGATTAGGAAAGAAATGATGATCTACTTCCAACAATGTGTCAATAAAATCTCTGTGGATCACAAAAGAATAATAGCTGGTACATTGGCCGCAACATGTACTTAACCATACCAGCCATGAAGAACATGGCATGGGTCTAGGCCAGGCGTCTTCAAACTATGGCCCGCGGGCCTCATGCGGCCCGCTGAGGACATTTATCTGGCCCGCTGGGTGTTTTTGCCATTTGTTTTTTTACTTCAAAATAAGATATGTGCAGTGTGCATAGAAATTTGTTCATAGTTTTTTTTTTACTATAGTCCAGCCCCCCAACGGGTCTGAGGGACAGTGAACTGGCCCCCTGTTTAAAAAGTTTGAGGACCCCTGGTCTAGGCAATGCTTTATTCTGTGTACGTGGGATCACCATGTTATAGAGAATGCTCAATGACAACTAATAGCAAACATAATGGTAGAACCCAGATGAAAATCTTTCAAAATACACAGAGAGCTTGAAAAGAAGCTGCTCAATTTGCCACATAAAGTAATTCAAGGCTTTAAAAAATATTTCTGTTGTTCATTGGTTCATATGACTCTATCTTTGAAAGTCAAGATGATATCAGGGGGCTATAATCTAATCCAAATAGCAAACTTAGATGTCAAAGCATTGAATGATACAGCAAAAAACATAGAACACTCTTGGTATTCTTTACAATTTCCAACAAAGCAAATAAAATCCACTTCTTAAAACTATAAGTGATGATATATAGAAATGTATAGCATTATTACTATTTGGTTATGCAAATGGTTTAGATATTTTCTTTGCATAAGATGATATTTTATTGATTTTTGTGAACAAAGAGATCCTCATAATGGATTTCACAGTTTTACCCATTACCATGATCCCTTTGGCTGATTTTTTTCTATACAATTCTAAATTTTTTAACTTTAAAGTTCCTACCTTGGAGCTTTTCAGGCACGCTAAGCCTCACTGTTGGAGAGGAATTACTGTATTTGGAAATCGCAATCTTATTTAATGGGAAAACAGTAAGTATTCAATTGTAGAGAACTATTTGTAAGATTTCTGAGTGGGAGCAATATGAATCATGCATCTGTTGAATGTTAGAGGACAGGCTTTCGCTCTCTTGTCCAGACTTGTTTTTTGTCTCAAACTTACCTAGCAATTATATGATGAATCAGTAATTGTGTATGAAGCATCTTATATAGAAGGTAAATTCTGTATTAGGACAGAGTTGTGAGTCATGAAATGGATTTTTTAGAATTGTATTCTATATACTCAATGATTTAATAAAGCTGCCTCAACTTCTCATCACTAAAATGTAGCTAATTCTGGTTCCCTCTCACCTAACATCATTGTTAGTAAGTGGACAGAAAGACATGAGAGTGATAAAAAGAGTTAAATCCCTTGACATGTTTTTATAATAAACATATTTAATTCATTCACAGGAGAGTTTGAACACATTTTGGGCACCTGATGCTATATTAGGTACATCTGTGACAGGAAGAGCTAATTTGATATTAGCTATAATGACCCAAACTATTGGTTTCTCGCTCATGGGTGGATAGGATCTATGGATGGAGACATCGCTTACTTCTTGTTTTTCTCCCATTCTTCCCGAGTGCCCATTTCTATAGGGATAGAAATGAATGTAGAGAAGTTCACGTGCAATGTTTTAAAGCCCAGTTTTGTAAGTTACACTTCCAGTTAAGCACTATTAATGAGAATTTAATTAAATGAGTACATTTAGCTGGAAGGTGATTTGGCAAATGTAGTCCTAGGGTGGTAGCCATATTTTTCCATATGGAAGAGGATGGAATTGGTAACCTGATGCAGGATTGGGCTAGTGGTAGTGGTTTGAGGATAAGAACACATTCTTATTGAATATTGGAAGTGAGCCTATATTTTCGCCTTACTCAGAGTGGTTTTTGTTTTAGCAGTGTGGTTCTAGACTAGCCTCTTCCTCCTCTGAGGTAGAAATAAGTGTATTTTCTTGAAGTACAGATATTCTGGTGTCTCAAAGCATTAGCTGCTTTTGATACATCTGCAATATATATTTAAAGATAAAGGAAACCGTGCCCTCCCCTTACAGAATGATTCACTTTCTCAAACTGGTTTTTGCAAGTTTACTCAGGCTGCCTGCATATTCTCTGAGTGAGCTTATTTATGAAATTCTCAAGACATTCACGGGGCATCCAAAGATGAAGTTAGGCAATGGGATATGTTGTTTATATCATATTCTCGACCTTTGGTGATGACTTTCACATTTCTTAACTACCACCCAATGTTTTAACCATAATTGCAGTATGTACATGAACTACTAGCTTCAATATAAGAGCTGTTGAAATGTCTGGAAGCCCATATTTGTTAGAGAAACCTGATCTTAAAAATGCTTATGCTCATCAAAAAATGACTGACTTACAATAATAACAGCTTGAATTATTCAGGTGCATCAATTTCAGTTCAATCCATGCTATAATGTTAGTTCGACTTGACACTATCCAGTGAAATCAATAATATGTGTTGCTGACCTAGCAATATGGTATAATGGGTTTCTAAAACCTTCCTAATCGCACACGTGACATGTCTGTTGGGATAGCTTGAAAAATATTAAAAAAACTTTTCTGATAGACTCTTCTTGCCTTTATTCTATGGCCTAGGTTTTCAGAGGTAGATTATAATGTCATCTAGTTTTATTGTTTAGCATTTGGATGTACAGACATATTGCCTTCTAAAGGAAGCTTGTGAAAGGAAAGATTTATTTGATTTGTCTTATGTATACCTCCACCACCACTAGCATAAAATATACACCCCCTACAAAAATATTGTTGGGTCTTTGGTGATTCCATCCTAGAACATTTGCTTTCTATATAGGGAACCCGAATTTGATTCTTGGCCAAGGCATTTCATACCCAGCTACTATATGACTGTCTTGCTATTTTTTTTTAAAAAAGACTTTTATTGTGGGCTCTTACATCTCTTATCACAACCCATACATTCATCCAGTGTGTCAAGCGCACTTGCACATATATTGCCATCATCATTTTCAAAGTATTCTATTCCCACTTGAGCCGCTGACATCAGCCCCCCATTTCTTCCCCCTCCATCCCGACCTGCCCTCCCTCACGAACCCTTGATAAGTTACAGACTATTATTGCCATATCTTACATTATCCTATGTTGCCCCTCACCCACTTTTCCATTATTCGACCCCTGGGAAGGTGTTCTAGGTTGATCCTTGTGATCAATTTCCCTTTTCTCCCCCCATCTTCCCCTAATCCTCCTGGTATCTCTACTCTCATTGTTGGCCCCGAGGGGTTTGTCTATCCTGGATTCCCTGTGTTGTGAGCTCTTATCTGTAGTAGTGTGCATGTTCTGGTCTAATCTGATTTGTAACACAGAATTGAGGTCATGATAGTGGGGGGAAGGAAGCACCAAAGAACTAGAGGAAGGTTGTGTGTTTCATAGGTACTATACTGCACCCTGTCTGGGGACTGGCTGGCTTTTAGATGATGAACCATCTGAGAGTTTTAATTTCTGCAAGAAATTAAATTTTTAATTTAAGTTTTAATTTCTGCAAGAAATTAAAATTTGAGCTCAGGCTCAAAAAGATGATCTCATTCTTTATAATATATTCAAATAATTGGCATCTATGGTACATTAATTGCACACATGGCTGGAAGAGTGGGCTTGATTTTTTTTTAACTAGCAAGCTAATCAAATATGGCATTTCACGCAAATTCACTATTTTACATTTCTGGTAAATGTCACATTATCTTCCTACATGACCAGTTGAGAGTGGGTGGTTCAATTGCTGCCCAAAGAACTTAATAAATGGGCATCAGTCAATGAATAACCCTTCTAGGAAGCTAGAAACCTGGTTAACAATCAATGTAGAGAATAGAGACTTGAAAGTCTCACAGCAGTTTTCATACAAACAATGGTGGTTTTATTTTTAATGTCTCCCTACAGAATTGGGGATTATAAGAAGTGTGGGAGGAAGGGAAATTTTTTAAACCACAGGAGAAAAATGAACTTTTATGAATTAGTAATTAGTGGAACCATTGAGCAATTTTGGTAGAGAGAGAGAGAGAGAAAGAGAAAGAGAGAGAAACTAGCTTATAAACAAAGAGACATGCTTTCATGTCAAGCTCACCTGAGACACTGGCAGACATTGAGCATAGACCATCCTGGAAAAATGGTCCAAGGTTAGGGCACACATTTATATTACACAGCACATATTTGATCAATATGTCAAAATATTAGATATCAATAATAAAGAGAGCAGGAAGATAACCGGATTTACAAAACACTTAAAACCGAATGGGACCACCCCTCTAAGGACAAATACTAGGACAAGAAGAAGCAGTGGCTCTTAGATCATTAGGTTATTCAAGCCAAGTCCCCACCCTCTCCCCAGGCAATGGGATGGTAAAATTGTCTCACACTTTTAACCCATTTTTCACTCTATTATTTGTAACTTTTAAAGACTACTACTCCAGGGGAGGTGTCATCTCACTTGGAGACAGATTCTCAATAGAGGGGTGTGGGAGAGCATTAAGTAGTCTATGTCATGTAGCAATGACCCTAGTTGGGAAGGGAATATTTGTGTTCAGTACACTCCAGTGGAGATTCATGGCCAAGAGGAGGCAGAGAGCTCAGTCTCAAAAAGATGATCTCATTCTTTATAATATATACAAATAATTGGCATCTATGGTACATTAATTATATGTCAATGAAACTGTTTAAAAATGTGTGGGATGCAGCACACGCTGCCCTGAGTGAAATTACTGAGAAAGATTGAAAACTATGGACCAGAATGCTCCATTCAAAAAATAAAATCCCTTTTGAGCCATTTTAATGCTGTTTCAGGGTTGTTTGTTTGTTTGTTTGTTTGTTTATTAATTCAGGGGATATCCATGTGGATGAAGCCCCTGGTGAATCCCCTCTGACCATGGATCAGGGATGTGAAGAGCCTTCTAACCTTCAGAATGCATTGGAAAGTGGATTGTTGCAGATTCAGTTAGGGTAAAAAATTAGCACCCTGTCATTTGATATCCCCTATGATTAATTTAATTTTTCTAGTTTTAATATTTTCTATTTTTTTTCTTTTCTTTAAATGTTCAATCATTTTATTGGGGGACCCTACAATTCTTATAACAATCCATACATCTACCATTGTGTCAAGCACATGTGTCCATTTGGTGCCATCATCATTCTCAAGACATTTTTTTCTACTTGAGCTGTTGGTATCAGCTCTTCGTTTTCCCCTTCTCTCCCCCACCCTGTATCCCTCACAAACCCTTGATAATTTATAAATTATTATTTTGTCATGTCTTACACTGTCCGATGTCTCCCTTCCCAACTTTTCTGTTGTCCGTCCTCCAGGGAGGGGGTTATATGTAGATAACTGGGGTCCGTCCATTTCTCCCCCACCTGTCCTCTTACCCTCCTCGTATCGCTACTCTCATTGTTGGTCCTGAGGAATGTATGTGTTCTGGATTCCCTGTGTTTCCAGCTCTTATCTGTACCAGTGTTCATCTTCTGCTCTAGCCAGATTTTTTAAGGTAGAATTGGAATCATGATAGTGGGGAGAAGAAGCATTCAAAAACTCGAGGAAAGTTGTATGTTTCGTCGGTGCTATATTACACCCTGACTGACTCATCTCCTGCCCGACCCTTCTGTAAGGGGGTGTCTAGTTGCGTACAGATGGGCTTTGGGTCTCCACTCTGCACTCCCCCTCATCCACAATGATATGATTTTTTTTTCTTTGATGCCTGATACTGATCCTATTGACACCTCGTGATCACACAGGCTGGTGTGCTTCTTCCATTGAGATTTTATGCTTTACTTTGTTGTTTGGGGGATTTTTGTTTGGTTCTTTGTTTCTGATGTTTAGTAGGGAGTCATAAAGGATAGTTTTCAAACATGGAAGATGCGCACCAACATCCATGATCCAAAGAAGGTAAATTATATAATCCATATCTAAAGGAGGGGATAGTATCAAAGCTTAAATTGTGAAAGATCCTGGTGTGCAGAAGACTATGGATGGCAGTGGAAGCCCCAAATACATTGGAAGGATCCACACAGGGAATATGGCTCCAGTGATTTCCTGGTAAACATAATTCAGGGATGGGAGTAACCTGATTAGCAAACAGAGAGTAATGAAGAGATGGCTATAGTAAATTCAAATGATAAATCGGAAATGAATAGTCAAAAACTTGTCATTTGATCTCCCTTTTGATATACTTTGTGCTTGATCTAGCTTTTTATACATTTAAAATGTATAATTTATTGAAGTTTGTCTCTGTTATATTTTGAATTGTTGGTAGCCTTCTCGACACTTTGTTATATATTTCTCTATGTTTTTGGTATATGAAACCCAGGGTAGGTAATTCTATATAGACAATAACTAGAAGGGTGCCTGGGGAGACAGCCAGGTGGGTGTGTAGGTGGAATTCGGGGGGAGGGTAGGGGGGAGCTCATATCAAGGAGTTCAAGAAGGAAGAAAATATTTTAAACCTGATTGTGGTAGTGATTGTACAACACTGCTTGATATGTTTGGACTATAGAATGGTTTGATGTCTAATAAAGTGCTTTGGAAGGGCGGCAGAGAGAAGAATTAGAGATGAAATATTAGAGAATATTTCACACCAAATAGTAATTTTGCAGTCAGAAGTTTTAATGATCAAAATGTGATTTTATAATTCTGTGACAGATATTCAAGGGACTTAGAGATAACTTTATTTATCTCAGGACTGTGTAATTATAAACAGGTTTCCTTGTACAATATACTTTAATTCTCCGAAAAAATAAAAAGAATTGTATAATGTTTTAGGGAAATAAAGCCAGAAGAAATATAAGGAAACATTAAGTGAAAACAAACACAAATATTAAGAATCATGAGAAGACGCAAAATTCATCAATACATTTAAAACATATGCAAACTTCACATTTCAAGGATAATTATAAATAACTAAATTCGAGACAAAGAAAATCAGAACCATTGTCTTACAAGTGTAACCTGCGGTCAGAACTCTCCCACCTTTGGAGCTTACAAGTCCTCCAAATCCCACTGTTTTCTAGGTTATTCTGCCTCCTCAGAACCCTGGAGAGGATTCCCAAGGCAGAATAAAGTTTTCCAAGAGCAGGCAATTTCCCCTTTCTCCTGTAGAGGGCTGGTTGATTCCATCAGTATTGAAATCAACTGCCCCACACTTACCCAACAGTTCCCCCAGGGCTCCTTTCACCAGACCCCCAAACTCAAAATCAAGCTCCATTGCAATTGAGTCGACGCTGACTCAGCGAAACCCTATAAGACAGGGTTGAACTGCCCCTGTGAGTTTGGAGATGGTAACATTACAGAAGTAGAAAGCCCCATTGTTCTCCTGAGGAAAAAGTTGGTGGTCTTGAACTGCTGACCTTAGAGTTAGTAGCCCAAAGGATAAGCACTATGCTTCCAGGGCCGCTTTCACAAGACCTAAGGAGTTCTAAAGGTCCCTTTTATTACAAATCTTCGAGAAACAGAAAAATCTTATCTGAAGCAAACTTTCAGTGAATCAAAAGAAGAAAAGCTGTCTGTTTCACTTTATTAGGTGGGAATAATCTTGACATTCACATTGTATGAGGACAGTACAAGAAAGGATAAATATCAGCCAATCACTTTAAATAACTATAATCATCCTTATAAGGTGAAATTTTCAATATATACAATATATGCTGTACTATAACCATGTGTACCTATGCATTGGGAGGATTGTTTCACACTAGAAAATCAATTCACTATCATTCACAATTCAAAACAAATCTATAATTTCTTCAATTCATAAGTCGTATATTTAAGAAACTAGTATAACTACTCACAAGTTACTCATAGAAACCTTATAGGACAAGTAAAACTGTCCCTGTACGTTTTTGAGTCTGTAATATTCATGAGCGCCGCAGGCTTCAGCTTTCTCTCACGGAGCAGCTGGTGTGCTATAACCACTGGTCTTTCCTTTAGCAGGCCAATATTTGGGCCTCTGCACTACCAGGGTTTCTAAAGAAACCTGTAGCAAATGTCATATTTACTAGTACAACTTTAAAATGTTCATTTGTCAGTAATGAATAAGACAATAGTACCTTCCGTTATCTCTACAAACCATTATAGTACTACATGCCCTAGTCCCTGCAATACTACATGAGGATAGTATACAGGCTTTAAAACAGTGGTTCTCAACCTTCCTAATACTGCGACCCTTTAATGCCATGACCCTCATGTGGTTTTGACCACCCAACTTAAAATTATTTTCGTTGTTACTTCATAACTGTAATGCTGCTACTGTTATGAATCGGGCGACTCCTGAGAAAGGGTCATTTGACCCCCAAAGGGGTCGTGACCCACAGGCTGAGAACCACTGCTTTAAAGAAAGGAAATAACTGAAATGTACAGGTGAGTTGCTTATCTACCTAAAAAAATAACCGATATATATAATCAAGGTATTATAATTATTAAGAGGTTAATAAATTCTGTTGGATTCAAGAAGACCATTATAAAATATATACTATGCTCATATATGTCAATTACCAATTTGACATTGTTATTAAAATATTTACTGTAGCAGCAACTTTAAAAATACATGGGTCAAATATCTAAAAAACGTGCACTACCTTAATGGGAACCTTTTCAACCTTTGGGAAGGATATAATGATTTACTTGAATATAAGGAATTTTGCATGTTTGTGTTCAAGGAGTGCTGATTTTACATTGATATTAATACTTTCAAAATTGATCAAGGGATACAATGGTCTTGTAACAGATTTCCTGGCAGGATTTTTTGTGGGACTTGAGAAGTTGAGTTTAAAATACAAAGAAAACCCTAGGAATAGTTGATACTCTATGGAAGCATGTGTGGGTGCGCACACACACACACACACACACACACATATACACAGTGGAGATTTCCCTACCAAATATCAATACATTAGAAGACAAAAGTCTTCAGAAACATGTCACTTATAACAAAGATAGTCAAATAAACCAATGGACAGACTATAGACTCCATAACTGTCTCATGCTTGTGAAAGCGAGCAGTTATAAGGATATGGTCTCTGTACCCAAATTTCTTGGGTTCCCATACTGACTCCTACATTTACTGGCCATGTCCCCTTTGACAAACTATTTGGCCTTAATTTAGCTCATTTTCTTTCATTAAAGTATGGCAATACTGACGTCTACTTCCCACAAGTGTTGTGAGAACGAATGATGTGATTCAATTAATTAGATCATACTTCATGCAGAGTGATTTTCAGCTATTATATGGGAATTTGATATATGTCAGAGTGGAATTTGAAATTATGAATGAAAGAATGCAGCAAATTAGGCCGAAAAGATTTTCTGTCAATATGAAAATACAAAATCAGCTTTTGTTATCATTTCCTATCCATTAAACTAAATATAAATTAGAGGAACATTTAAAAAATATATGGACATGGGATAATGATTATATTACATCAGATTAGAGAGAGATGTGTAAACAAGAACTAAAAGGCACAAAGCAAAATGGAAACTGGATAACTTATTGGTAAAATTGAAATTTTCTATAAGAAAAATCAACCAATTCAATTATAATTAATCATGTGGAGAAGAATTTGCAATGTGTATAACAAAGTTACGAGGGTGTTTAGAAAGTTCATGGAAAAATTCTATTATTTTTTCATTCTTTTGACCACGGACTTTTTGAAGTATCGGTATATATTGAATGCTTTGAAACATTTTTTCTAAGCAAATGATCTAAGAGAATTATAACCACAGACTTAGGGTTACAAAATTAAGAAATGTGAGGTTAATGGGCCAAAAGTTTAATTCTGACAATGACAGAATTCCAGGAAAAATGTAGACAAACTCAGTCGGTGGGCATATAAATTGTTACAACCGATTTGGAGAACAATCGTTAATGACTAATACAAACAAAGACTGTGGTGTAGAGAGGCCTGGTAGAGTAGTGGTTTATTCATTGGGCTGCTAACTGTGAGGTCATAAGTTTGACTCTACCAGCCAATCCGTGGAAGAAAGAGGAAGAAATAGGTGCATTCTGCACCTATTATGATTTATGGCCACGGAAGACAGCCAGGGCAGTTCTACTTTTTCCTCAAGGACACTATGACTCAGAATTGATTCAATAGCAGGGAGTGTGTTTTGGTCCTTTTGGGCGGGATTATGTTCCCTGAAATCCAACACTTCCACTAAAAATAACTACATTTAAATCTCTATACTGCACCACATAACATATGGGCAGAAAGAATGTATACAAGGATTTTTGTTATGTTGAGAAAATGGAAACAACTAAATTATCAAAGGATCGAGAGGAAAGGACAGTAATTCTGAGAGCCCAGTAAAAATTCAAACTCTCCCTTTAATTCGCTGTGTAAACTCAGTTCACCCAGTTATTGTCCAGCCACCCTGACCTCATGGTGATGCTGGGTGTGCCATAGCAAAACTCAATTTTTTTTTCAGAGGTGAACTGAAACCACATAGCTTCTGGTTAGCAATCGAACACACTTAAGGCCAAATGCATAATTAAAGGGATTGTGAAGGAAGGTAACAGGGAATCCCAATGAGAAATGCTTAAGATTGCATTTTTATTACATGTTACAAAGTTTGTGTCGGTCTGCTAATAAATGTTCCAAAGGGCATAGCACTCTGTTGTTAAGTCTCTATCTGAAGGCATTCAGTTCAAGCTCCTGTGGTCCGTAAACCTAGCTCCTTGGATTAAGTGCCCCTGAGACACCCTATTCCACCAGCCAGCCTCCGGCTCTGTGAGTTGGGAAGCCCCTCACTCTTTTCCATGCCCTAGCTCCCGATGGTGCTGGTGTTCCTCTGGTGGCACAGCTGTCTTCTGGAGCCAGAGGGCTCCCTGCGCAGAGATCTTGGGTCAGAGGACATGCTCCACTCCTGTCTCTTTCTGGTAATGAAATCTCCCCTCCACCTTCTCAGAGGGCTCCTTTTATACCCGGCCGGATGGCAGTCACAATATATTCCCTTATCAATTACACATTGGTGAACCCTATGAGTACCTTTCACCCACCCTCTTACCGTACAGGACAAGGTCATTTGGTGGGAATTAGAGATTTTTGCTGGAAGAGCCACATTCAGTAATACTCTGTCCCTGCACCATTAGCTAATTAGACTACACAGAGACTCCATAATTGGTGGCGGACTTCAATTCCTAACCAAGGTACGTCATGTGACAGCACCACGATTCTGTCAGTAGAATCATGGTGTTGCTGTAATATTGAACAGCTTTTAGCCAAGCTTCCAGACTAGGACAAGTAGCAAGAAAGGCTTGATGAATTACTTCTGAAATTTGGCAAAGAAAACCATCCAAGTAGCATGAACCACAACCAGTCATGGACAGGGACAGCAGGAGAGGGGAGCATATCATTCTGTTATGCACAGGACTGTCAAGAATCAAGGGCATCTGGTTTTTAATCGTGTACTTTGGACTTGTTATCAGGCGGGCCCAATCTATAAGACAAAAGACATCATGACTGTGAAATTGGCGTGTCAGTGGAAAAGAGTAAGACCCACAAGGATATAGATGAATAATGGCTGCAACAATGGGTTAAAGTATAACAATTGTGAAGCTCATGCAAGACCAGGTAGTGCTTCATTCTGTGGTACAAAGGATACCTATGATTCACAACCAATGTGATAGCCTCTAAGAACCATAACAACAGGATCTTTCTCAAATGGGAGGTTGAAGATTAAATGAGTTAATGCATGTAAAGCAATTAGCATAGTGTGTGACTCATACTCTTATGTAAATGTCAATACTATTTGTTAACTATTATACTCCTACAAATTGGCACTATATCATTTAATATTGAAAGGTCAAAATAAGCATAATAGGCTTAATCTCTCTGCCAATGTTGTATTTCATTAGCAAAGGTTCTTATTCAAATTTGACAAAGTCTTTATGCTTAAAAAAAAAAACCAACCTCCCTGCCATCTAGTCAATTCTGACTCATATAAATCCCATGCACTTTGATGATAGTTAATGGGTGTATGGAACATTCCACTGAGCCTTTCTGCAAGTTATAACAATGTTATAAGTTACAAAGGGAGAGAAGGAAGCCAATGTGGAAAGTGTAAATGTCTAAGGAAATAACTTTAAGGTGGCATTTAAAAATTAAAGTGACTAGAATTATAAAATACCTACGTTGTCATGTAGAATTCAGTTCAGTGCAAAGTCCTAGTGAGGGTTCGAGAAGCCACTTGAAGAAGACTGGCCAAAGGGCCCTCCAGAACAATAACCCTCAGTCAGAGATTGCCACTGGCTGCAAAATATATAAACCTAGCAAATATATTCCATAAGGAAAAGAACAGGCCAAAAAATATATTTTAGGTCCATTAAGGGCCTCTAAGTGAAGGATATCTTTTTTTTTACAGGATTTTGGAGCTCACTGGTAGAAAACGACAATTCGAGTTTATATACTTATATTTTTGTTTGTTGGGATTTTAGGAGTATGTTTTGTTAAGCAATCCTATGAGGGTTGGTAAAATGTACAAATGCAGGTGTGTGTATACGGGGGAGAGGTGAGGGGGAGAGGAGCTGAGAAGAGGAAAGGAGCCTCCTCAGGAGACAGTATTTATAGCTTGAGATAAAATAGAGCATATGTGTGGTACTTGACTATATTTAGTTCATCTTCTAATCAATTGGGTATTTTTTCCACCTTACCACCTTGATGCATTAGTAGTATTAAAAAATAGCCTGTCTTATTTTCAATATCACTGTCACAATACTCTCTTTCTTAGATGCATGGACTCCATTTCGCAATCACTCTGAAAGCTGGGCCGTTTATCCCCATTTGTCAGGATTTTATATTATGTTTTCCACCCATCTATGTTCCCTTGAAGCTAATTGTTTAATTAGTTCCTGCTGATAAGACATACTCAAAAGAAATGTGGGGACTTTATGAAGGAACATGTACATCCCACTCCCGCAATGGCGGGGAATCTGGAGGGAGGGGATGAAAACAGGATCCGGCCATGGTCATGCGGAAGTAAACATTTGGACCAACTTCTTTCATGTTGGCAAGGCCTTGGGCCAAGTGAATTTCATTTGGACAAAAAAGAGTTTATATCAACAATAAAATTCCCTTTCGAGTTTTCAAGATTAAAACAGCAGTGCAATGAAGAAAAAAATCCATTTTAGCACTGGTACTTGGTGATACATTAAGCTAATCTTTATTATTGAATACGTTTGAAGGCACAGAATGATGCCAGGGAGTGGTGTTTGATAAAACCTATCACTTATCGAAAGCTAGAGTCGACCCTTCCTTTTGCTCTGGTCTCAATTTCTGGCAGATATGGAGGCTCTCTTTGCAGAAATGGAATTGGTGGCTGGTGAAATAAAGTTATTTGCTTTAAGCAACGACTTCTGCTCTTCTGGATCCTCAAATGAAACAGGGAACAAAAATATTTCCAGCACCACTCCAAGTACCTATTGCTGTTGAGTTGATCCCAACTCAGAGCAATCCAGTGGTACAGAGTAGACGGCCTCGTCAGGGTTCTCCACGGCTGTCACCTGTCAGGAAGCCTACTGCTTCTTCTTTCTCCTTGGGAGATGCTAGTTGCTTCCAATTTCTGACCTTGTGGTTAACAGTTTTAACTGGAGCACCATAACAGAGAATCTGCTTCCGTGGGAAGCTTATGCTTATTCCTTCTCAAATTCCCTTCCTCTAGGATCCATGTCTTCTCTCTCCTGTTGCATCATCATCATCATCATCATCATCATCATAATAATAAATGAACAAATATGAGCCAATAACTCCATTATTGAGAGCTTGCCGAGTATGCGCTTTATACAAAATATAACATTTCGTTTGCAAAAGAACACTGAGGCACAAATGAATTTTAATCCTATTTCACAAAAGCCCTGGTGGTTGAATGGTTAAGTGTTTGGAGGTTCAAGATACCTAGAAGCCTCCTGGGAGAAAGAGCTGCCAATCCGTGCTCATAAAGATCCAACCCCCCAAACCAAACTCCCTGCTAGCAAGCCAATTTTGACCCACAGTGAGCCTAGAAAATCACATGGGGCAGTTCTGCTCTGTCCTATAGGATCCCTATCGGTTGAAGATCAAATCAGCTGGTACCTGACCAAAAAAACAAATGTAATAAATGAGAAGACAGGCTCATCCAAGGTGTTAATAATCCAAGGTCCTTTTCTATGGTTTCCAAAGTCAAACTCAAGATCTATTGAGGATTCCTACCCTATGCTACATTCTTACTGGCTTCTTGAGAGAAAGCCCTATGTCTGATTAGTCCTTGTTTGGCATGCAACAACATAGAAATAATATATGTTTACCCAAAACCCATCTGTAGGCAACTGGACATCCCCTTACAGAAGGGTTGCAGGGAGTAGACAAGCCAGTCAGGGCGCAGTATAGCAACGATGAAACATACAACTTTCCTCTAGTTCATTAATGCTTCTTCCTCCCGCCTGCCCCCCACCCTACTATCCTGATCCCAATTCTACCTCACAAATCCAGCTAGAGCAGAGCATGTATACTGGTAAAGATAAGAACTGGAAACACAGGGAACCCAGGACAGATAAAACCCTCAGGACCAATAATGAGTGAAGCGATACCAGGAGGGGAAGGGGAAGGTGGGCTAGAAAGGGGAAACCAATCACAAGGATCTACATATAACCCCCGCCCTGGGGGACAGACAACAGAAAAGTGGGTGAAGGGAGACTTCAGACAGTGTAAGATATTACAAAATATTAATAATTTATAAATTATCAATGGTTCATGAGGGAGCAGGGAGTGGGAAGGGAGAGAAAAAAAGTGAGGAGCTGATACCAAGGGCTCAAGTAGAAAGCAAATATTTTGAAAATGATGATGGCAACAAATGTAAAAATGCACTTGTCACAATGGATATTTGTATGGATCGTGATAAGAGTTGTATGAGCCCCCAACAGAATAATTTTAAAAAAGAAGAAAACAAATTTTAAAACCACCTGAGGAAAAATGTCTGACCTGTTATAGGACAAGATGGTATGAGTTTCTTCCCGCAACTTCTTACCCAGATAAATGCAGGAAAGGTCATTTGATTGAAGCTAAAAACCCTGGCTAGAAAAGCCACATTCTCCACAATGAGCTTCTTGCTTGAAAACACTCAGCTCTGTTCTTCTTCTGTGGAGTAGGAAGCCCACTATGCCTGACACTCTAGCTTCTTGGTTGAACTGCCTTTGCTCTGGTGCCACTCGTCCACTGCTTCTCTGATTTTACAGTTTGTTGTCCTCAAGATCCAAAGGATGCCTGAATGAATGTGATTGATGTATATTTTGAGCTTAAGGGTAGAAATCGCCACTTGAATTTCTCACAGACCATGCTGGCAGGAGAAAATATTTGACAAAAGGTCAAAATGGCTGGCAGAAAGCCTCACTCTGTCTTGGTACTCTCAAGAGGCCTAATCCCATATTTTTGTATAAATAGAATAGTGTAGATAAGGATTTAGATAAGCTAAATAAGGATTGAACTTGACTGTCTTAAGAATTGAATTTAGTATCTGATTCTACTTTGTTTATACTGATTTCCTCTGTTTATTATAATTGATAAAATGATTGCTAGAAATGACTTTGGGCAGTATGAAAATAGAGAGCGTGTAAGGCCACTTGCCTCAAGCCATTAATTTGATCTCTAGATGGGTTTAGGCTATTCCTCCAAAGAAAGCTCTGAAAAGATAAAGCCCACTCCTGGTACCATAATGTGTTAGTCTGGGAAGATGAGAAAAACAAATCCATGGACACACATATGTGTATAAGAAAGAGATATATACAAGAGCAATTAACATTTAGAAAACATCCCAGCCCAGTCCAGATCAAGTCCATAAGCCCTATATTAGCCCTTATGTCCAATACCAATCCATAAATTCCTCCTCAGACTCATGAAACACATGCAATGATGCCAAATGCAGGAAGATCCAGTGGCATTGGAAACATCTCAGCGCTGGCAGCGGTCTCTGCATAGCTTCCCAGGCCTGCATCAGGGTGGGTCCATGTTTTTTGTCCACCTACTATGTCTCCGAGGGTGTGTGCAGAAAGTCTCCCACCTCCAAGGAGGAAATACCGGATTTCCGAGAATTCTCAGGAGAAGGCCATGCCCACACAGAGGCCTCATTAGCTATGATCTGATTGACAAGCTAGACTCCACCCCTAAACTCTTAATCCTCAAATTGACAAACGATTGTATATCTACCACACACCCAACCATAAAATTATTTTCATTGCTACTTCATAACTGTAATTTTGCTACTGTTATAAATCAGACAACCCCTGTGAAAGTGTCGTTCCACCCCGAAAGGGGTCACAACCCACAGTTTGAGAAGCGCTGCTCTAATCCTATCAGTATGTCCACCCACTGTCACGTACACATAGCCATTAAGAAAAATCATTTGATAAGATTTATAAAGATTGTGGCTGTAAGAATCATAATAAAAATGTTCCTGCATTGGAGGTGTTTTGTCCTTTTTGGTTAACTATGTGCATATACATCAGAGAGTAGCAGGAAATAATTACTTTCAGGATGAACATTATGTAAAACTGAGAAAGACTATCTCACATATGAATGTTCTTTGGCTAATAGTAATAATAGCATCTATAACTTTCAGTCCCATAACCCATTTGTGATAGTCTGGGTACTTCAGAGAAACAAATCCACAGAAACTCATATACAAGAGAGAGTTTTATGTAAAGGTTAACTGCACAACAAGAAAACATCCCAACCCAGTGCTGCCCAAGCCCACAAGTTCACCATTAACACGTTAACCCATATGTCCAACATCCATCTAAAGTTCTCCATCTCACAAAACAGATGCAATGATGCCGACTACAGGAGGAAAGCCAAGTCAGTGAATGTGTAAACATCTCAGTGTTGGCAGGGCTCTGCTGCTCCAGCACCCAGACTGCATCGGGGTAGGTTCATGTGTCTTCTCAGGAATGTCTTGCAGGAAGTGAACATTGCCAGCTAAAGCAGGGAACAGGCTAAGGCAGCTGCAACCTGGTCTGACCATCAGAAAACAAGAGACCTGAGAACTAGAAAGGTGAGGCTCACTGAGCCATTTACCCCTCCTCCCTTCGATTAACCCCACATGTGTTTATCAGGCAGGTTGGCACAATAAACTAACTCACTGTTCTAATTTCCAAAAATGTTATAAATGTTATAAACAATGTGAAGTTTCTAAAAGTAGACCATTACTTTCACTTTACTTATTAGTATTAAATAGAGAGTATAATATATATATATATACATATATACATCTCTCTATATATTAAATCACTTTATTGGGGGCTCATACAACTCTTATCACAATCCATGCATACATCCATTGTGTCAAGCACATTTGTACATCTGTTGCCATTATCATTCTCAAAACATTTGCTTTTTACTTACGCCCTTGGTATCAGCTTCTCATCCCCCCTCCCCACCCTCACCCCCCCACCCCCACCACATGCCACAATCTTCCATATGAACCCTTGATAATTTATAAATTGTTATTATTTTGTAATATCTTACACTGTCCAACATCTCCCTTCACCCACTTTTTTTGTTGTCCATCCCCCAGGCAGGAGGTTATATACAGATCCTTGAAATCAGTTCCTCCTTTCTACCCCACATTCCCTCCATCCTCCCAGTATTACCACTCTCTCCACTGGTCTGGAAGGGATCATGTGTCCTGATTCCCTGTGTTTCCAGTTCCTATCTGTACCAGTGTATATCCTCTGGTATAGCCGGATTTATAAGGTAGAATTGGGATCATGATAGTGGGGGTGGGGGATAGGAAGCATTTAAGAACTAGAGGAAAGTTTTATGTTTCATCATTGTTACACTGCACCCTGACTGGCTCGTTTCCTCCCCACAACCCTTCTGTAAGGGTATGTCCAGTTGCCTACAGATGGGCTTCAGGTCCCCAATCTGCACGCCCCCTCATCCACAATGATATGTTTTTTGTTCTTTGATGACTGAAATCTGATCCCTTGGACATCTCGTGATCACACAGGCTGGTGTGCTTCTTCCATGTGGATTTGTTGCTTCTGAGCTAGATGACCGCTTGTTTACCTTCAAGCTTTTAAGACCCCAGATGCTATATCTTTTGATAGCCGGGCACCATCAGCTCTCTTCGCCACATTTGCTTATGCACACATTTGTCTTCGGTGATCTTGTCGGGAAAGTGAGCATTATGGAATACCAATTCAATTGAACAAAGTGTTTTTGCTTTGAGGGAGTACTTGAGTGGAGGCCCAATGTCCATCTGCTACCTTAATATTAAACCTATAAATATATGCACATAGATCTATTTTCCTATTATCATATATAAATATATTTACTATGTACATGCCTGTATTTAGACCTCTATAAATGCCCTTTGCCTCCTAGTTCTTTCCTCTATTTCCTTTTACTTTCCTCTTGTCCCACTATCATGCTCAGTCTTCATTTGGATTTCAGTAATTCCTCCCGGTTACATTGTCCTTGATTTATCCCTACCAGGCCACTTACACCCTCCTTGCCACTGATTTTGAATCACTTGTTGTTCCCTTGGGTTTGTTATCACCACTTCCTTTCCCCCAGCTCCCCCTCTCCCCTGTCCCCCAAAACTGTTGGTTCCATTGTTTTCTCTCCTGGATAGTTTATCCAGCATATCTTATCTAGATAGACCTGCAGAGATAATAATATGTACAAAAACAAGACAGAGCAAAAAAAAGAAAACAACAACAAAACAATAACAAAAAAAGAAAAGCCTGTACATAGTTCAAGATCTGTTTCTTGACTTTTAGGAGTGTTTTTTGGTCGAGTCTGATGGAGTGCCATGCCCTGGGCTCAAAGTCTATTTTTGGTACTCCCTTGGGACTTCCTTGCTCTGTTCCCTTTGCTGTTCTGTTGCACGCCCTTATTGTTTTCCTCAGTGTGGTGATGTTAGAACACAATATATTTTAAGACCTTTAAAATTATTTTTCTTACATGGAAACAACAGCAAAGAAAAATTGTATGTTATAAGCTTCCAGACACACAAATGGATAGTAAGAGCTGTGGAATACATTCACTTTCTTTAATCGGTAGTAAAGAAAGTCCATCAAGAAAACTATGTATCAGCATTAAACATAATTATGTCATTGTTAATAAATCTTAATAAAGCAGGCTAAAGTAGAATTGATGGGTGTCAGATGGAAAACTAACTTGTAGTTTGTACTAAAATTAAAGAAATGTTTTCACTCGACACTTATGGAATATAATGTTTTGCCCAATTTTTACCTTTGAAAGTAAACACATCCTTTCAGAGCATGCTAGAAAGAGAGGATAAAAAGGGCTACTTCTGCAGCAGGTGCTGTTGCTTTTTATGTCATAACTGAACATCTCCTTGGCAGATACACAGTTGACCAAATTTTCTGATTAAAAAATGTCAATTATCCTAAGTCAATAATTTATTGAGCACTACTCTTTACCATCTATGAAAGAATTACTCATATTGTACTGAGTTTTAAACATCATTTCAATCTCATGACTCCTCTATTCACAATACCAACACTTTATTTGATAGACTGAAATTTTCAGTTCTGAAAATTAATATGGAGAGTCACACTTCAAAAAAAATGAATACCTAAATAGAACAGGGAACGTAACAATGACAATGAGAAAAATGCTTGGCACAAAATATCCCCATTTAAGACTATAATATAAGCTCAGACAATTTAGATAAGAGCTACTGAAATGGGATAATATTCAATGAACATTTTGAAGAGCTACTACAAAGACGTTTGTTGGGAGGTGAAAAGAAGGAAACAGATGGATGAAATAATTGTCTAACGTTTATGTTAATGCACCATAAAACCCTAATTATCTACACTGCTTAGGGAATCAGGTGTTTTGCTTAATTTTTTTTTGTTAGCTGAGAGTTACTCTAAAGCCCAATAGTGTCTTAGCCATTGTTGAAAATGTTCCCAAAATGTTGAACAGTGCCTAGGGATCATAAATGTGTCTTTCTCTGTGTTTTTTTGGAGTGATTCAAGGTCATTGTTCCAAGCATAGTTTCTGATTGTAGAAAATTGTCCTTGATTGTTGGCTAAACCCAGAACACCTTGGAATTATTTTGTAAGACTTAACCATAAAATGTGAATTTCTATTGCATTGCTTTCCCCCTTTCTTCTACACACTGCTTTCCTATAAAGGTCCAAAAAACGTGATGGTCTTCTGGGTGTGCTTCTGAATTGCATAACACTACTTTACTACCATTAGAAATATATTAATTTGAAGGGAGAAATTACTCCTCTTAAAATATAATTGTCTCTGGAAAAGGTGATGATTGATTTGTGTGTACCGTGGTTTAAATTAATCCGATTAAATTGCTCTCTATCAAAGAGCTACCTGTATTCTGTAAACAGATGGAATGGGACCTTTAATTAGGAAAGGGATTTTAAAGCATATAGGACTTCCAGGGAAGCATGCAACACTTACATATTAATTAATGGAAGATGAAACTTACCCTCATTAGGAAGGTATTTGTATAGCTTTCATCTTTAAAAGTAATCAATGTTAATTTATCACGCTATTTTGTGATTGCCCTTTTTAGTTGGCACTATCCTTTAAAACATTGCATATTCTGTGAATACAAGCACCGCCTTCTACATAGTACTCATCATATGTGTGTGATTATTTAAGTAACATATGCATTTCCTGCTAGACATTGCCATTATATTCATCATGTTTAAATTAGTGTCTAGTACATGGTAAATGTACCATAAATATCTGTTGAAAGTATAAATGAATTAATTAGGTGAAATATTTGTGAATAAAAATTAGCAGAGGGGTTTTAGCAATCAAATCAATATAATTATTATATAAAAATAAATTTTAATATTGATAGATGCAAAAACTAAGGCACATAATGGTTATATGTGTTCAGAATACTGTGGATTTAAAAATTTTAAATAATTTATAGTCGAATGCTATTCATTTTTTAGTGTTAGTCTACGTTCCAGACAATATGCTCTAAACAGGCGAGGGCCAGTTTTATATACCCCAAAATCTAGCTGACTGCCTGTTATAGGGTAATGATTTGACATTGATTACATTATTAAAAATTCAAATGGACCATTCGAGCACCAGCCTCTGTGACCATGATACCAAAAGAACTCAATGCTCCACAGTTATCACTACCACCTGCTCCCAAAAGGCTCATGTTACCCAAACTCATAAACAAAGATCAGACTTACTGATAAGATAGAGGCTGGTAGAATCCTCAGTTCCATAGCCCTTAGTCACCTTCAGGACTGGAACTGAATATACTCCCATGGTTCAACTTTCAGCTGGACTGTAGATATGTGCAAAAGGTAAATCATACTACTACACTCCTTAGAGAACTCTACCATTAAGGAGCTAAAGGACAGTACATGCCTGGGGCAGTCACCTAATCTGGTGTCAATTTAAGGATTAAGCATTTAGGGGTGGAGTCTAGGTTGTCAATCCAGAGACAGCCAATGAGACTTTTGTGTGGGCACGTCCTTCCCCTGAGAATTCTGGGACATCTGGTACTTCCTCCATGGAGGTGGAAGACACCCCTCTCTCTCCTGCTACACCCTGGGAGACATTGCAGAAGACAAGCCACATGGATGCAACCAGACCTCAGAAGCTGGAGAAGCCACAGAGAGACCCCTGCCAGCACTGAGATGCTTACAACGCCACTGGACCCAAAGACATTGTACCCACTGGCTTGTGATTGTCCTGCATTTGGCTTCATTGCATGTGTTTCATGAGTCTGAAGAGGGACTTTATAGATTGATATCGGACATATGGGTTAATATCAGACTTATGGCCTTGGACTGGACTAAGTTGGGATGTTTTCTCAATGTTCAATTGCTCTTGTATGAAAATATCTTTCTTATACATATATGTGTGTGTCCATGGATTTGTTTCTCTAATCTACCCAGACTAACACAATGCCTAAGGTCAAATTTCAGAAAGCAGAGAGAGGAAAGAAGGAAAAATGTAAGCACAGCATAGAAATCGGATGAGTGATAGTATACTGTGAATATTGCACTCAGAGATGTGAAACAACACGCATATGAATTATTGACTGGAAAATGGATCTGCTTGAAAAGCTTCAACAAATTTCTATTAACAAGTTAAAAATAAACAAATGCAAAACCAAATAACAGTGCTACAAAATAGGCTATACTATTGATATGCATGATATTGGGATTGATTCTTGAGAGAGAGAGATCAAGCACCCTCAAAAGGGGGAGCTGAGCTTTGTTGTTAGTTCCCTTTGATTAGACACCAGTTTATGGCAACTCTGTGTACACCACAGAACAAACATAGTCTGCCACCATCTTCATAATTATTAATAGACTTGAGTTCATTGTGGTAGCCTCTGTGTATTTTTAATGTCTTCGGACTTAGGGTACTCATCTTCCAGCACTCTATTGAACAAAAGTCCATGTGCTTCCCTCCACCTCCCAACTGTGTTAGTGTGTGCCTGTGTCTATAACCTTGGTGTGCTATCTCCTCTTATGGCTGCTTTGACCATTGGTATCCAATCTATTACACTTCAAATGATCAGTACGGTTTTCTTGACTAAGTTTCAGCTGCAGATGTAAATTGCCAGACCTTTTTTCCTAGTCCATCGCAGGCTGATAGCGCTACTAAATTGTATTCATCACATGTCATCCTCCTAGTATTTGAAACTCCTGGTGCATACCTTTCAACATCATACCAGCATGCAATCCACCACAGTAAGAAAAGCTAACAGAAATGTGAGAGTAAGGACTTGGCATGGCCACTTAAATCCCACTTGAGTCAGAGGGATATGTGCCTAAGAAAAGTTTGATTTTGCTGACTTGTGAGCACCCACAGGCTATATGTGTTTTTATTCACACAACACATAAAGCAAGGCTCAACAGGAGGATCAAGTTTGTGAGGAGGGGGTCATAATACCCCTGCAGGGCTGAGAAGTAATGTTTTGTAGTTAAATATGACTTATTTATCTTGATCTGTCAGTTGCATGAATAAGAGGCAAGAATTATTGATTCACTATTATAAATCTCAAATGCCAACCCCCACAGGTTCTCAAAAGAGAGAGCGGAGGGATGAAGAAAGGGAAAATGAATCCTTATATTCTTGGATATCAGTCAAGAGCCCTGAGCAATAAGACATCTTTCCCCATTTCCTTTAATATTCACTTAGTATATTTTTATTGCAGCTCTTGTTACTCCACTGATAGTATTTAACCCAATCTTTTCAGAAATTTTAAAAGAACTGTTTAGCTGGATTTTATTACATGAGCAATCTTCACTGATTAACTTCCCCAGAAAGTGCCTCCCTCCACCCCCCAACTGTGTTAGTGTGTGCCTGTATCTATAACCTTAGTGTGCTATCTGCTCTTATGGCTACTTTGACCCTTGGTATCCAACCTAAATGCTAATGATTGGGCCATGTGTATAGGACAATTGAGTAAAGGTTCTATTGGATATACCCATTCACCAACATACCCGGACTGCAATCCAAGGAAGTTAGAATTCCTAATTACTTTTTCCTGGATTGTCCCTTTTTTGTTGCAGTGTCTCATTCTCATCTATTTTGTGTTGATAGACCAAACACTGATTCAGATGCCATCAAATATGTTGCACAAATACTGACCCCCTACAATGCCTAGGCTGTTTTTAGGCTGAAGGGGGTTTAGAACATGCCTTGGTATGGTACAACAAAGAAAACAGACCTGTGGCTTTCTAGTCTATTCAGGCTCATACAGACCATATAGGATGGATCAGAATTGAGACTAGGAATCTTTCATGAATCAAACAAAATCTTTCATGGATCAAACTGTCTCATCTTCCTCCTACACAGTAATTGGTAGTTTGAACCAGTGACCTTGGATAGAGTAACCCAATACATAATCCACAGCACCACCAAAGCTCTAACCAAGGCATTGTAGGAAAATATAACTTGACAAGGACAAAGAACTTATGGAGGAAATAAATAGATCTTAGCAAGTTACAATTAGCCACAAAAATGTCAGAAGAGAATCAATCAAGTTTTCCAATGAGCAAAAGTACATTTGGTAGTTAGGAAAGCAGAAAAATAAAAATGAAATGAAAAACAGAATTAATTGAGTTATGAAATCATTAAACATAGGGATAAATTTCAATCCACACTTAATACCTATAATAACAATGTATCGTTTGAAAAATTAAGAATATGTAAAATATTAGAAAACAATTTAAATAAAATAAAGCATTTTAAATACAATAAGCCAAAATAGACTAGGAGAGATGCTTGCAGTTTGATTTCTAAAGACTTTTTATTTTCAGAGTATAGTTGTAAGGTTGATTAATTTTAGAATTTAAGTATTCAGATTAAATATTAAGAACAATCATATGAAGAATAAAATTAGACTGTAACTTCCAAGGTAGCAGAGAGAAAAATAAAATGATTGTCATCACAGTAAAAAAGATGCAAAGATAAATAAGAAAAAGTTAAAATCTCAAATATAGTACAAAATAAGAAATAATTCCCCCAAAACTGACAGCAATCAAGATAACTCCTGATAGACTACATTGCTCAGATAGCATTAAAAATAATTCAACAATATGCTATTTTAAGGTGTCCTGGTAAAGTAGTGAATTACTCCTTGGGTTGCTGATTATGAGGTCAGTAGTTGGAATTGCCAGCCCCATCACCTGAGCAGGGGGGAGCTTTCTGATACCTTAAAGATTAACAATCTCAGAAACCCAAAAGGCCAAATTTACTCTACCTCATAGGGTCACTATGAATTGCAATTGACTCAATGGATGTGAGTAGTGAGCAGGTTTTATTGGAAAATTGAGACAGAGAACAAAGTAGGCTAGAAGAATAGGCAGTCCACCTTTGAGGGGTTAGCAACTTAAAATGTAGTAAACCAAACACAACATTGTCTGATAAATCCTGGAATATGAGCCCCTCAGGTTGGAAGAGACTCGAATTTGGACAGGGGAAGAGCTGCCTTCTCAAAGTAGAGAAAACCTTAAGGACATGGGTGGAGCCAAGTTATTGGGATCTTGATTTCTTACAGGACACAAATGAAAATGAAAAAAAAAAAAAACCCAAACAAAAACAACCATACAGACATCTATTGATAATCAGAACATGGGATGCAAAAGGCATGAATCTCGAAAATTGGAGGTCATAAAAAAATATATGGAATATACATGGAATAATAGGCCAGGTAGGCATTGTAATTGTTAGGGGACATTGATACTAAACAAAACTGAACAAAACATTTCTGGTCCTGTGCCATCCTCACAAGTGTTCCCTTGTTGAAGCCACGGTGTCAATCCATCTCATTGAGAAGCTTCCTCTTCTTCATTGCACCTCGACTTTACCAAGTGTTGTCCTTCACCAGAGACTCATCTCACCATCCTTGCCTCTAAGGAGCACTCTGCACATACTTCTTAAAGTACAGATTTGTTTGTCCTTTGGACAGTCCATGGTATTTCCAAAATTATTTGCGAGCACAATTCAAATGCATTGGTTCTTCTTTTTTCCCTATAAAATCATTCTTCCTTTTTCCTTTTCTCATCATTTTATTGGGGGTTCTTACAAATACTATACAATCCATTAATCAATCACATCAAGCGAACTTGTACATATGTTGCCATCATCATTTTCAAAACATTATCTTTCAAATTAAGCCCCCTGATAACAGCTCCTCTCGCTTTGTCAATCTTCCTTATTTAAGTCCACATTTCACATACATGTAAGGCAATTGAAAATACCATGTCTTGGATCAGACACACCTTAATCCTTAAAGTAACCTCCTCGCTTCTCAATCCTCTAAAGAGGTCTTGTGCAGTAGATGTACCCAATGCAATCTATGCATCTTTTGCTCTCTTGACTGCTGCTTCCATGAGAATTGATTGTGGATCCAAGCAAGACAACTTTAAACTTGTCTTCATTTATCATCATTATCATGATTTGCACTTTTTTTAAACTGTTGTTCCAATTGTGAGGATTTTGGTCCTAGTTGCCCTATTTGCATGAGCTGTAATCCATACTGAAGGCTGCCATTCTTGATCTTCATCAGTAAATCCTCCTCCCTTTCAGCAAGCAAGGTTATGTCATATGC
Organism: Echinops telfairi; assembly: GCF_000313985.2. Lineage (NCBI taxonomy): Eukaryota > Metazoa > Chordata > Mammalia > Afrosoricida > Tenrecidae > Echinops > Echinops telfairi. The sequence continues at coordinate 2,784,941 of NW_022103917.1, read as the reverse complement.
ATATCTCAGGTTGTCATCATTCTGATCTCAGTCCTGGCACTGCAGTCTTCTTCATATCATGCAGCCTCCATGACGATCGGATGTGCCCACAGACTAAGTATGGTGAGAGCACACAACTATGCACACCGTTCCTAATTTTAAACCACGCAGTATGCCCTTCTTCTGTTTGCACAACTGCCTCTTGATTGATGTACAATTTCCATATGAGCACAATAAATTGTTCTGTAATTTCTATTCTTCTCAAGGTTATCCATAATGTGTTATGATTCATGACGTTGAATGCCTTTCCTTAGTCAATGTAATGCAAGTAAAAATCTTTCTGGTATTCTGTGTCAAGATCCATCTGAAATCAGCAATTATATCCCTTGTTCCACATCCTCTTCTGAATTTGGCCTGAACCTCCGGCAGCACCCCCTGTCAATGTACTGCTGCAGTCAGTGTTGGATGATGTTGAGCAGAATTTTCTGTCAGTTTCTCATACTGGGGTGGCTTGTGTGATGATGCGAAGATGCAAGCTATGTCATTGGTATTTCAAGTGCTATCAGGCTCACTCAAAGTGAACAGTTTTTAGCAGAGTTTCCAGAGTAAGAGCAGACTAGGAATCATTGCCTACTTTGAAGGAAGTAGCAGTTGAAAACTTTGTGCATAGCTTAGGCATTAGTGAAATAAAATGGACTGGTATTGGTCATTTTAAATCAGACAGTCATATGGTTTACTATACTGGGAATGACAAATTCAAGCGCGATGGTACAGCATTCTTCATCAAAAGAACCTTTCAAGATATATCTAAAAGTGCAATGCTGTCTGTTATAGGATAATATCTATAGATTTATAAGAAAGACCAGTTAATACAATCATTGTTCATATTTACACATCAACCACTGAAGTTAATGATAAAGAAATTGAAGTATTCTACCAACTTCTTCAGTGTGAAATTGATCATAGATGCAATTATCAACATGCACTGATATCTATTGGAAATTGAAGTGCAAAGTTGGAAATGAGGAAGCAACTAGAGTTGGAAAATAAATCTTTGGTTTTAGCAACAAATCTGAAGAACCCCTAATAGAATTTTTCATGACCCACAACTTGTTCATTGCAAATAACTTTTTTTTCCAACAACATAGGTGACTGTAAAATTAGACTGTAATTTTGTAGACTGTACATAGACCTTGGCATATAAATAGGGTTATCAATATCTATGGGAAGATATGATGGAGAAGCCCAAAATAATCAGAGAAATCAAGGCCATGGGCAGACTATCAAATAGACCATCAGTTAATCCTATGCAAATTCAGATCAAATCTGAATAAAAATAAAACAAGTCTACAAGAGCCCAAATACTACCTTGAGTACGTCCCATATGAATTTAGAGAACATATTAAGATCAAATTTGATGTATTGTACACTAATTACAGAATATATAATGAGCTTATGACATCAATAACATCATAAATGAATAAAGCAAGCAGTTTAAAATGAAAAAAAAAAACAAAACAAGACCAAATTGACTGACAGATGAGATGCTGAAACTTGGTCTTGAACAGAGATTAATAACTAAAGCAAATTAAAGACATGGTGAATTACTAGAGCTGAAGATAAAATATTCAATGGGTAATTAAAAAAGGAACTTACTACAGTGATATGTGCAAAGACCTGAAGGTAAAAGCCAAAAAGAAGGAATATGTTCAACATACCTTGAAATAAAACAATGAAGAAAATATCCAAACCTCCAGTTGCAATATTGAATGATTCTACTGGCAAAATATTGAAAGAAGCAGAAAACATCAAAAGGCATTGGAGAGAATACATAGTCACTCTACCAAAAATAACTGGTCAACAACCAACCATTTCATATGCTCAAGAACCAAGGAAGAATTCCAAGCTCCACTGAAAGCATTAGTGAAAAACAAAGTCCTAGGGAAAGTTTTAATGAGCTAATAATTTACTGGAAATACTCAAATGACTATGTCAATAAATTTGGCACCTGGAAATTGATTGAAATAGATCAATTTTTGTTCTTAATTCAAAGAAAGGTGACCCAATAGAACACGGAAATTATCAAACAATATAATTAATATAGCGTGCAAGTCAAATGTTTCCAAAGAGAATTCAAAAAACAGTAACAGTAATACATTCACAGCAAGCTGCCGGAAAGTCAGGGCAGATTTAGAAGAGAACAAAGGATATCATTGCTGACATTAGATAAATCTTGGCTGAAAGCTGAGAAAACCATTTGCTTGTGTTGCATTAAATATGTAAATGTGTCCAACTGTCAGGATGATAGTAAGCTTTGATAACATTGTGAAGAGAATACGATAACATTGCATTGTTTTCATTCAATACCTGTACATGGACCAATAGAAAGTCTTTAAAACAGAGGAAGAGAATGCTTCATGGATTAAAATCAAGAAACGTATGAATTAGGGTTGTACCCTATCATCATACTTATTCAATCTGTGCTGTTGTTGCTGCAGTTATGTGCCATTGAGTTGCTTGTGATTCCTATACAACAGAATAAACACTCCTGCATTCTGAGCCATCTTCACAATCTTGGCTATGTTTGAAACAATTATTATAGTCACCGTGTCAATCTACCTTTCCTCGTATCTTCCTGTGATTTCACTGTATTCAAGTATGACGTTTTTTATGTTCTCCCATAGCTTATCAAGTCTTCTGTCACTGGTGTTCAATGAGTCATCTGTGCTCGGCATTATGTCTAAATCCAGGTGGAATAAACTCGAAGTTCTATTTTGGCGCTTATGGATTTGTTTTAATTTTTGTCAATTTCAACCTGAACTTGCACATGAGCCAGCCTATTCCACAGTCAGCTCTTGGCCTTTTTTCTACATTCTATTCATCAATACTTGTCAAGCCTCTTTTATTGCACATTTGATTAATTTCAGGCCAAAGAGGTCAGTAGAATTCTTCAATATTTTCATCTCTAGCTTTAGTGGTTGATACATAAATTTGAATAACAGGTGTATTAACTGGACTTGAAATGTTCCTTTTGAAGATGAAAATGCCATTTTTTAATTATTATCACCAGCATAGTAAATCATATAACAACGCTAGTGTACTTTAGCTTCTGTATCCCTAGAATATAGATTTTTATGCATTTCGTTTTGGACAACTCCAAATTTTCCTATGCTCATACTTCATGCATTGCACATTCTGATTACTAATGGATATTTACAGCTGTTTCTTCTCGTTTTGACTCATGACCCGTTAGCAAATGGGAGTCTTAAAAATTGTACTACATATATGCCATTCTGGAAGATGTTCCTATGAGAACACAGTTCTTCAGTTGTAATTTGAGTATCTTCCAACATGAGGGGCTAATCTTCCAGCACTACGTCTGAAAATTTTCTTTTGCTAGATAAGGTTTTCAATTCCAAATCCTTCAGGAGTTAATAGCTTAGGCCTTCTTTCTAGTTAGTTCTTAGTCTAGAACAGCTGTTCTCAACCTGTGTTGACCCCTTTGGTGGTTGAACGACCCTTTCACAGGGGTTTCCAGACTCATAACAAGAGCAAAATTAGAGTGATGAAGTAGAAATGAAAATAATTTTATGGTTGGTCACCACAACATGAGGAACTGTATGAAAGGGTCACAGCATTAGGAAGGTTGAGAACCACAGATCTAGAAGCTGTGCTAAAACCTTTCACCATAGATGACTCTGCTGATATTTGAAATACCAGCTGGTATTTGAAATACCAGCGTCACAGCTATACCAAAATAGCTAACAAAGTAAACTGGCTGTTCAGCGGTCTGTGTGTGTCTACAACATTAAATAAGTCAAGGACAACTGGCCCAGCTCTAATCACAATTAGCAGAATGAAATTTAATATAAAATTATGTCACAGGAAGTAATCATCTAATATACCTGAATACTTTGCATTATACATGAAAAATAAACTCTTCTTTGATTTCTGTTATTTCTGCAGAACTCAACCCCAATAGATTGGTAGACATCGTCTTACTTCTGATAGCTAAGAGATAGAGGCAGCCTACTTGTTCAATGAAAACATAATAGTTCATGGATGCGAACTCTGGAAGAGGTCCAATGTATACACCTGCTGGGCATACATTAACATGGCTACATTTAAAATATATGGTCATGAATTAAAATATGTAATTATATCTATAGGATTTTCATTCATGTAAACTTCTACAAATATATATACACACCGAGAAGAAGATATAATTTATTGAGAATTTAGCATGTGCCTGAGGCTTTCCTAAGGACTTCCCATTTGTTAACTGATTACGTCCTTCCAATTATCCTACTAAAATAAACAGCAGAGACTCTGATCAATGCTGCCCAAGACTCATAGCTATTTAATGGGAGAACCATGAGTTAAAAGGAAGCAATGTGACTCCAGACCTGTAGCCATATTGCTATATGCAATACACATTTTCACAAGAGTGCATGCATACCCAAAGATATGTATTACAAGCATTATGAATAGGGTGAACCAAACAGAAAAAAAATAATACAAAATACAGGATAGAAAAACTTGCACAGATCAATAATGAAAGTGTGTTATGCACCTGAGAAACAAACAAAACAGAATAAGGGGAACAGGGTATCAGCCCAGGCTCAGCTTAGCGTATGTTAGAAGCCAGGAGTTGGTCTTGTCAGTCACTTGACTGTTGACAGGTTGGAGAGTTAAATAACATTTCTACAATGATTACAGTGGCCATTCCTCTTCTTCATGCATGTGTCTGATGGGTAACAACATCCAGGATATTGCCTGAAACCTTTTTTCTACTATGTTAATAACATTGTCAGTGTTTAATTCACAGGGAATAAACAGATGTAGAGGGGCAATCTCAGTGCTCCAACCACTGCGACTCTTCTTCTAATGTTATTTTTATGTCTTTTAAGTTCTCTTTTCAAAAAGTGTAACTGAAAACAAGCACAAAGTCTATAGAGATTCAAAATGTTTTCAGAGAAGTTTTGTATAAGCAAGGTTTCCGTTTTGGGGAATAACACTTGTCAGCTTAATATGAATCTCATTTCCTCATCTCTCTCTTGCAAAGGAAGCACCCTTGGATCAATCATGACATAGGCTTTCAGGTTAACAAATCAGAGTGCCCTAAAAAGAAATGAAGGTGTGGGTTAAAGATCATGTTGATGACTCATACTCCATTAATTAGTTCATTCTTACCTATTGAGTTGGTAGACACTAAGATGAAATCAGCCATACAATAGGATTATTAAGGGACAATGCAGATGTGGGAAACTGGGCAAAGGAGGCAGGGAAAGGCACCAGATCCCAAGGCAGTAAACACGTTAAAATTATGGGGAAAGAAAGGAAGGTTCCTGAAGTGCCGTAGACTTCAGAGAAGTTATGCATTTAGAACAAGGGTAATGATGAGTCCTCAAGCCAAAATGAACTACAAGAGGAGTCTTGAATCTTTTAGAAACTAGTCTACTTTACTCTGCCTGCCTCACGTTGTTACTGCATGAGATCAGCCTTATGAAAATGGTGTTCTCTGCTTGAAGGGGAGGATACACTTAGTAGAACGGCTGGGACTTTCAGGCAACCAGAGCAAACGTATCTAGAGATCTGAGATTGGTTGGCTATTGGGGGGATGGATTTGCATGGCCTTCATGATTATTATATACCCAATGCTATGCTAAAAATTTATGATAACAAGGCCAAATGGATAGGATAAGAAGGCTGAAAGATGCATGTCATGTCCTAAACATGATAACAAAGTAATGATATGATGGAAGGAACAATATTAAAACAAAATAATAAAGAAATTAAAAAAGTTAAAAATAGTAGTATAAGAATTTATACTGCAAGAAAAGAGAGAGGAATAATCATTTCAAGTAGGTAGGTCAGAATGTTCCACATAGGAGGTGGCATTGGTGTTCATGAAAAATAATTCTTATAGGCAGACAGAGTCTGGAAAAACATTCTAGGATGCAAGAACACATAGATAAATGACTTCAGGATTGCCATATTTCAGCATTGGCAAATAGTAAAGCAAGCATTTAACCTAACTGATGATTAGGTTAATATATTATTATTAGATGAAACTATGGACTGGGGATGATTACCAAAGCTGCATGGTTAGTTTACTGAAAACTGTGTGTGTGTGTGTGTGTGTGTGTGTGTGTGTGTGTGTGTGTAGGTGGGTCCATACATATATATATATTCATGTTTGTTTTATTGTTTTCTTTCTTGCTAAAGTATGGCATGATCAGGCTTGAATAGAGATTCTTTAGGCCACAGTGTGGAAAATGGATTTGAGAAAGATGGTAATGAAAGTAGGAAAGAGAGGGAATAGAGAAAGCAGCTAGAATGGCATTTCTACACTTGAGGTAAAAAGATGATGAACTAATATTTTAACATGGGATGAATAGGGAGGAAACAATTCAAGATAAACTTCAGGGGTAGGATCTACAGGTCCTGATGAGCAATTGGGGAGAAGGCAGGAACAAACCAAAGGATATAATTGTTATCACACCTTGTTTTTTTATTTGCAAACCACCTTGTGATCCTATCTACAACTTATCTCCTTGTGAATCAGCAGCAAAACCTCTGCACACTCTGGACCCATTTCGTATGTATAGATATGTCTCTATTGTAAGTTTGTAAACCGGCATTCAATCTTATTACCAGGTATTTAAGTTTGGTTGATGTTTTCCAGTCCCGTATAACTTCAACAATTCTGTAAAAATGGGTACTATTGATTTCCTGGACTGTGATCATCTCTCTAACTTACTGCTCTCTCCTGAGACTTGATTCTCCTTTTTGACATCTATTTCTTAATTGAAAAAGCAAATGAATGATAAGCAAATAGAAATGTTTGTGAACGTTCACTCTCTGAGGTCGTCTATGTACAAATGATTGACATCTACCTCTTGAAAAACTAGCCCCATGGATCTAATCAGGATCTATGTCAGTGTTTGGATCACTGTCTCTCTAACTCAGCAATGTGGGAAGGAGTATAAAGACATCTCAGAATAAAAAGGCAGACAGCAAATCCAAACATCGCACACCATTTATTTATCTTACAAATATTGTAAGTCCCGGCAGGCAATATGACTACTTAGAAATGCTACAGCTATTACTACTCCAAATAATACTCTTAGTCTATACTAGTAATCTTAGTATTTTATTAACATATAAAATGAAATTCTAAAAATGTTATAATAATAATAATGAGTAAATTACACCTTAATATATTTCAATCTTCTCTTAGATTTGGGGCATATTGCCCCCCACAAAGTCATTATGCCTTAAAGGCTCTTGAAATCCTTTAATTAACTTCTATCCAACCCAAGATTTATTAGCATACCCCAGAAGTATTCAATCCCCATAGAAATTCAAGATTAATAGACAGTTTCCAGGTCATTGTAGGAAATTATGTTCTTAGCCTCGCCTCAAACACTAAACAGATACAAATATTCCCCCTCTACAGGGTCTGTGCCATCATGTTGTCTCACCATTCCAAAAATTAGATCTTACATCCTTTCAAGTTTGCCATCCTATATGTCAGAGATGTACTAAATTTTAACTGTTTTATTATCCCAAACAACAGATACATAAGGAGGGTCAACTCTTTTATATGCCCAGGATACATTTCTGTACAAGACAGACAATGCACATTTCCTCCTGGAATTTATAATCAACTGGATGGCACAAAGGGTGACCGACAAGCCCACCCAGAGACATACGAGAAGAAGTCTAGCTATCAGCTTCTGAAAGACCACAGCCATTGAAATCCTCTGAAGCATCTCTTCTGGCACAAAAGGGGGTATCAAGAGTAGGAGCAAGTTCAAAAGCAGCAGGTTCCCTGGTTTGGGGAGAAGACATAATACATAAAGAATATAATTATTGAGAATAATCAGACTCAGATGAAACCATAAAACAATATGTGATGAGTGTGATAAGTACAAAGACTTGCTTCAAAGATGTCTTCAAAACGCCTTTCTTTTTCTTTATAGACATATCAAACTCCTGACAAGACTAATTGATTATTTAGTTCAACAACTCTTTCTTCAACACCTCTTCTATTGCCCTACTCTAAGCAAAGAAGATGGAGAAATCGACCCTACCATCCTGCAATTTGCATATTCTAGTGGATGTGTCGTTCTTTATCGTAGGATTTATTACTATTTCTCATCATTAGGTCCTCAGTTCTTCCCCAAATAACGTGTTGTCTATATCAGATCAATCAAGCTTTATGAATAAATTTGTCAGTGACAGCCCTCAAAGCAATAAATATGCCAGGATGCATCCTCAATTAATTTGAATATCAAAAATTATTAAAATGCCAAAGTTGAATATTTCTATTTTGTAAGCTGTATATTTGTATGCTAATTGTGGCCTCTTATTATTTGCAACACAAAAGACGGAGCCTAAGAAATTATTTCTTCCAATTCATAGTTACAATGGAGCATATCATCATGGAGAAAATGTTTTAATGAGAGAGTAAAGTTGAACAAAAGGTTAATAAAATCATCAGTCTGCTACTTTTTGAATATTGATTTTTTTAAGTAGTAAATCTTAACTCAGAAAAGTGACACCATAAATATAAAAAATGGAATAATACTCTAACTCTGGTATATACAACGACTGAATTTCATAGAGAAGATATGAAGCAATATTGCAGAGGCACCTGTACTGAAAAATATGCTGTTGCTTCTTTTTTTCTTTTAAGGAAAGTTAATCATGGCACTTAAAAAAAACAAGCAACGACATCAACAATACATCACCTTCTTGTCACCTCACTTAACCCCCACTATGTTAGGAAAACTGAATACCAAAGAATACAAAAAAATAGAGAAAGAGAGAACACAGTGCCTCTGCCGTGATTCCTGAATTCCCAGCAGACATATCGAGTGTACTGTTAAAATAACTACCTAAACACAATGTCATCCAAAATAAATTTATTATTGTCAAATATGAACAATAATGTAGCAAGAATTATTGATAACCATACCTCAAGGAAATATCAGTAATTATAAGGTTTTACAATTATTCAGAGCATAGTCAGTAGGGAACTAATTTTCTAGAACTTCCCATGGAACTCTAATTCACTGGTGTATATGAAAAATTAATTTTTATCTGAAATTTCTTTTTTTAAGGTTGCTTTCAACTATACCACCAGGTATTGTTTTATTATCATGACATTAATCACTTCTTTTTTGTTTGTTTGTTTATCATTTTATTAGGGGCTCATACAATTCTTATCATAATCTATACATACATCAATTGTGCCAAGCACATTTGTACATATGTTGCCCTCACCATTCTCAAAACACCTGCTTTCTACTTGAGCCCTTGGTAGCAGCTCCTCATTTTTTCCCCTCCCTCTCTGCTACCCCTCCCCCATGAACCCTTGATAATTTATAACAAGCCAGTCATTGTGCAGTGTAGCAATGATGAAATTACTTCTTTAATAGCACTGGGCAGTGTTTTGTTCTGTTGTACATAGGATCTCAATGAGTCAGAAGCAACTCCAGGGAACCAAAGAAAATTCCATTTTACACTTTCGTTATTTATTTAATTGACCTAAGTAAATATAATGAGCCTGATGGAGTTGTGGATTAGGCATTGGGTTGCTAATTGCGAGGTCAGTAGTTCAAACCCACCAGAGGCTACATGGGAGAAAGATGAGGCTGTTATTGGTCCCTTTATCAAACTGTGTATGGTTTGGTTGAAAATTTAGTCTGAAGAGTGAGTTAAGTTCTAGATCTGAAGTCAATATATCAATCTCTATCTGACCCATAAGCTTTGTCTCTTTTATAAGACCAATTCACAATAAAAAGTTTCTCCCCCCCAATGGTTAATTCTTGAGGTGTGTCTCATGTTGCAGCTTTCATAGAATGGAAGCCTAAGCAGCATAATGCCTAATAAAATACCATAACCTTGTATTATAAGTTAAAATAACATTTGTGTATTTCCCAACTCACTCTCCTGCCCTTTATTATGCAGTAAGATGCTGGGATCTGATTATTAGTCTAACTCTATTAAACTTTGCTTAGAGGCATTCAAGATAGTACAAATGGTGCACTTGACTTTTCATATGCCAGTTTGCTGGTCCACTGGCTTGCACAGGATTTTAATTTTGTCATAGTCTACTGTGATTAGAACGTGGACTTAAGTTTTTTCATTAACTATACCATCAAGAACTATGGATTGCCTGAAATCATATCATCATGTAAGCTAAAAAACTAGCCTGTCACAATTTCATGGATTTGGGAAGAAACAAAATATTTCTGGGGAAGAGACCATTGTTCAGATTACACAGCAGTGAACATGAGTTTCATATTTGCATTGATTCCTTTTGCACCTACCCTTAAATCCCATGGGGGTGATAGAGTGGACTAGGTGATGGGATGTAAGACAATGGGTCAGAGTCACAGCTGAGGAACCCTTAATGTAGGAAATCCCAAACCAATAAAGGGGCTGCTAGAAAATCTGTCCAATATTTATCTTATCTTTATTATCCTGCTCATGAAACAAATATGGTATCATCTATTGAGGGAGATACTATAACTTCCAAGGTTGCTTATTGTACAAATTTCCTTGAAAAGATTATCTGGGAAAAGGTAGCAATGTCACTTGCTCAGAACACTTGAGGAAACACAAGTGACTCATGAAGACATGTCTCCCATCATTTGGGAGTGGATTGTACTAATTTATCCACACTCAGTCCATTTAAGGTCAGCAACTAGTCTTATAAATTCCCTTATTAAATGAGTTTCTTTATAACACTTTTTACTTGCCTCTCTCCCAATACGTGTTTTACTATAACTAACTGTGAACCTATTTCTTTTCCTCACTTGCTTTAAAGTTCTCAAGGATAAAATGATTTCTTCTTCTTCTTTGGTGGGTCCTAGCATGTGGTAAATAAACAATTAATTTTGAATAGAGAAGGGAAGATATTCCTATTCTTATTTCATATTTGACCACTATATATTTCTAGAAATATTCTAATTCTCTAGTTTCTAAAACAGAATTAATTAGTTATATTTCCCCTACAATTCCAGCCCTTTATTACCAGTCTTCTATGCATAATTCTTTCTTTGCAACCCCTTATATATCATTGTTCTCAGGGCTCTGGATCTAAGAAAATTTGAAGTCATCAAAAATGAACTAGAACACATAAAGCTGTTAGGGAGCTGAAATTGAATGGTACTTGCCATTTTGAAGCAAATTACCCTCCCCCAGAATTTATTATGCCACAAATGAGTGATTTAGGAGGATGGCATCACATTAAAGATCTATCTTGAAGTACGATGCCGTCTTTGATGGGATAATATCTACTCACATACAAGAAAATTTCATCAAGACAAGTGTTATCCAAATTTATTCAACAAACACTATAGCTAGTGATGCAGAAATTTAATAATCTTACCAAAATCTTCAGTCTGAAATTGTCAAATATGCAATTAAGATGCAATGACAATTATATGTAATTGTATTGAAAGAGCTGGAAACAAAGAAGAAATGGTAGTTGGACATGTGGCCTTGGTGACAGAAATGAAGTTGGAGATCATATGATTGAATTTAGCAGTATCAACGACTTCTTCATGGAAATACCTTTTCTCAAGAACACAAAATGTTCATATATACATGGACTTTTCCAGATGTAATACACAGCAATGAAATGTATTACATCTGTGGGGAGTGATAATGGAGATGCTCAATATGAGCAGTTAAACCAAGCCAACGGGCCGGCTGTGGAACAAACCATCAATTACTCATATGCAAGTGTGGAGAAAATGAAAACATTTCCATGAATAGCCAAATGATGAGGAGGAGAAAAAATCAAGGTGGAAGGCACAAGAGAACCCAGGAAGACAGATCAGTGGGAATGAAGCTCAACAAGGAGTCTATAGAAAAAAACTCCAAAATTAGACAACTCAACCTGATAGACCTATTCAGAGCTCTCCACCCAAATTAAAAGAGAAAAAAATCACACACTGTTCAAACGCACATGGCATGTATTAAAAAATAGACCACATGCCAGGGGAATAGTAAATTCAAGTATATAGAGGACATTCAGACTTCCTTCTGTGGCCACTAGGCCATAAAGCTGGGAACAAAAAAAAAAAAGACAGAAAACGTTTTTTGGGTTTTTTTTAAAGGGCAAATATTTGAAGGATGAATAATTTTTTTCTTTAAAAGAAGTGGGTGCTATCCAAATTAGAGAAGAAATTAGGAAGTTTCTAAAAACTAATGAGAATGAGACTACAGCATACCAAAACCTATGGGATACAGCAAAGGCAGTTATCAGAGGAGGTTTGATAGTGATAAACGTGCATATGAAGAAGAAAGAGAGACTTATGCTTGATACTCTATCACAAAACATCCATCAGTTGGAACAGAGACAATGGAATAATCCCACTGATAGCAAAAAAAAAAAAAAGAATCAGGGCCTCTAGATAAACAAATAGGAAAACCAGAATTCAATGCAAAATATCAACATAGTATAAAGCTGCTTCTTTGAAAGGATTAACAGAATTGACAAACCGTTCGCAAATCTGACCAAAGATAGGAAGGAGCAGAAATCAATATGCAGGATGAGGGATGAAACAGGGGAAATTACAATGGACCCTAATTAAATTAAAATATTAATTACACAGTACAAGGAAATGTCTGTACTCCAATGAATGCAACAACTTTGAAGACATGGACAAATATTTGGAAAAACCATCCCTCCCCATATTATCCCATATAGATGTCAACAACCTGGACAGACCCATAGCAAAAGAAGAAATAGAAAAGGTTATCAAGGAACTATCAAGAAAAAAAAATCCCGACCCAGATGGTTTCACAGGAGAATTCTACCAAGCATTCAGGGAAAAGCTGACGCCAATTTTACACAAGCACTTCCAGAACCCAGAACAGGATGGTAAACTCCCAAATACATTCTATGAAGCTAGTATAACACTGAAAGCAAAACTGGGCAAGGATCCCACAAAAGTAGAGAACTACAGGCCAATATTTCTAAAGAACATCAATGCAAAAACACTTAACAAAGTTTTGCCCAATAGATTACAAAACTATATAAAATTAATAATTCATCATGACAAAGTGGTTCATTCCAGGGATGCAGGAATGGTTCAACATCTGGAAATCCATCAACATTATCCATCACATTGACAAAAAGGACAAGAACCACTTGATAATATCAATAGACACAAAGAAAGCATTTGACAACCTTCCACACCCCTTCCGAAATAAGACCCTCAAGTAGGTAGGATTGGAAGGAATTACCTCAAAATAATACAAGCTTTATACGAAAAACCAAGTGCCAGCATTACAATTAATGGAGAAAAAAGGAAAACAATACCAGACAAGGATGCCTCTTATGCCAACTTTTATTCAACATCATCCTGGAGGTCCTAGCTAATAACAGAAGGCAACAAAAGGATACCAAAGGTATTAGACTGGGGAAAGAACAAGTGAAACTATCATATTTGCAGATATGAGTCTATATATTGAGAACCCCCAAAGCTCCACAACAGCAGTTCTGGAAGCAATAGCGGAATATGGTAGAGTGGCGGGTTATAGGTTTAACAAGCAGAAGTCAATCAGATTACCTTGGTAAATCTGCTGAAAAAGTCCTCTTTAAAGTGTTGAACAGTGAGGGTGTTTACTTTGAGGAATAGGTGTGCCTGACCCAAGCCATGGAAGTTTCAATCGACTCATATGCATGTGAAAGTTGGACAATGAATAGGATGACCAAAGAAAAAAGATGCATTTGAACTATAGTGTTGACAAAGAATATTTAAAGTCCATGAACTACCAGAAGAAAAGAGACATCTGTCTTGGAGGAAAAACAGCCAGAATGTCCCTCAGAAATCATAGAAACCAGAATGGTAAAATTTTATCATACATATTTGGGACATGTTCTCATGCCTGGTGATGTAGAGAAGCAGGAGAAAAGAGGAATACCCGTGACAAGATGGATTGCCACAGAGGCAACATCCAGGGGCTCAATTTATAAACATGTTCAGGATGCTGCAGGGTGGGGCAGTATTTTGTTTTGATGTACATAGTGTTAAGTCACAACTGACTTAAAGGCACCACCAACAACAGCAAGATTCGGCCTCTTCCCTCTACTCCTCTCAAAACTCAGTTTAAGTGGGCAGTCTCTTCCATTTATTATTACGCCAGGTATGATAACTTTCACTTTTAGTCTCTTTTATTGCTTATTAATTCCCCCATTTCCCCCTTAAACTCAGTGGAGCATATTCTCACTTGTCTACTTTTGGCAAGTGCAATTGTCTACTGAAATATTTGCCAGATTCTTTCACAGATAGTTCATACTTAAAAGGGTTATAAATGATTAGAGCCATGGTCCAAACCTATTCCTCTTCAAGTCGTCTTAATCCAAATAGTTCCGCCATTCAATCAGGTTCTCACACCGAGAGTCTGGATCTACTTCATAACAGTTAATGGCGTTTTGCTTATTCTACCTCAGAAATAAATATCAGTTTGTCTACTTCTCTCCATTATTACTCTCTCCTGGTCCAGCATACCATCATTTCCTATATAGATGATATAACAGTCCACTAATTTGTCTTTTTGTTCAAATTTTAACCCTTTAAAAGCCATTTAACATTAGTGAAGCTCAGTCATTTTGATAGTTCAAAATAGCCACCTTACCAAGTAACATTTCTGCTTAATCCCCTTTAATGTATTTTCATAGTTCTTAAATTAAGTTACAAAAAATACAAAGCTATACCTGATCTGAAAAGAACTTCCCACACTTTAAAATTATTTCTCTCCTCATTAAAATTTAAACATCATGAAGGCAGAGTCTTTACTCTCTTATTCATTAATAAATACCCACTGCTTTGATCCTGGTCAATAAATACAAGCTGAATAAATGAATTTATCCCCCCCCCCATTTTTTCTTGTGAGATTAAACCATATGAAATTGCCACATTTGTAATCCAAATTTAAGGGCAATTTCATATGATCTAACTTAATCTGTTCCATCCAGCTTTAGATAGAGACCAACTTTGGGTCCTCCAAAGGCCTATCCTGGTTTCTAGCAAATCTTCCCACAGCAAGCAAATTCCTTCTGTCCTCATAAACGTCATATGCCTTCTTCTTGGTTAAACATTACTCATTCTTTAGGTCTCACCTAAGTAGAAACCTCTCCAGGCTTTTGATGATTTCTTGTCACCTTCATATGTAGGTAGGTTTCACCCCTCTCAATGAACTATACCTCTGTATCCAAGTCAGTTCATCTCTGTATGGGCTTATTTTCTTCTTCCTAATCTAGAGTGAATGCAGCAAAGACAGCAATAACAGCTGCAACATAATTGCAACAATATTGTGCTTGGACCACTCAGGCAATTGTTGAAAATATGTGTCAAATTGTAAAGGATGTTACCATAATAGTATGTGACATATAAGAGAAAGCATACTTGCAGTGAAAGAAGGCATACCTATTTGTAGCATTCAACTCAGAAAAATGCATTAGATTTCCCTGATGTTCTGGTGGAAAATAATAAAAAGATTAGTTCAAGGTTCCTCTAGAGCACATAGATTTTTTTAATATATTGTTGTTCTGAGAATTCTAAAGCCCCATCCTGCCTTTTTTTCTAAGAAGAGAAAGTCAATCAAACATACAAATATTGGTAGTTTTCAGACTACATTTTTTCTGTCGAGTTTAATAGGCAATGCCAATAGGTTTGTTATGTTTTTCTAGGAGAAAGTCTAACCATAGAATGTCTGTAGCACTTTTCAGTATATTTTACATGGGTTTCAAATTGCTCAATTTATCCTCTGTACATAAGCCCATCTGGAATCATTCAATCTCTTTAAGAATATTTGTGTATTTTTCAACTTCAAAATTGAAGAGTTTACTTCCCGTCCAAACCCTATGCTCATTCTCAGTAGGTCTGGGTTTCCAAAACAGTTTTTTGTTTAAATATATATAGTACTCAGAGACCATGCCTCTCCAAGAATATGTGTCAACTTGGCAGGACCATGGGTCTCAGTGGTTGGGCAGTTATGTAATGTTGATTCCCCCATGGTGTGATCTGAGGTGATAAACCAATAAGCTTAAAGATGGAATGTCACACCCTCACAACCCTAAGGGGAGTTTCCCTAGAGTGAGTCCTGCAAGAAGTTTTACCTTTCAAGAGATAAAAGGAGAAAGAATTGAGCAGAACAAGAAAAAAGGGCCAAGAGTGAAGTTCATCTTTGGACCTGGGGCCCCTGTATTGGAAAACTCCTAGAACTAAGAGAGCTGATGCCAAGACACATGGAGATCTCTAAAGAATGCTTGCCTACAGGAAACAAGGCACTTTCCCGAGTCAAAGGCAAGGGCAAGTCTTCCCCTAGAGCTGGCATTCTGAATGCATCTAATCATGATGTGGCACAAGATCTTTAAGAGTGTATTCTGACCAATATGAATGATATCATTAATTTATATCTATGTACTCCATATTTATATCTATTATAGATACAAAATATTTAATATATATTATAGATAAAAAATTGTCCTTCCTGCATCCCTTCCTTTCTTCTTTATTCTTTCCACAGACCTTTATGAAACCTTCTTGGAACACTTATTAGAAGTCAGATAGTCATTCTGCACCTTTGACATTTGAATCCAGTCAGTACATTTCATGGTGTTTAACTGAATAGCCAAAGTTTCTGCATGCCGCTCAAGAGATTCAGCAAAGAGATCTAAGTGTGCCATGGCACATTCATGGGTTAAGTAGTCCCTGTCACTGCTGTCTTGACTTGAGACAGCCAACTATCTGGAGCCCTCAGGTGAAAATTGCATGTTCCTCATTATCTGGAAATCGTGTCACTGCTGAAGAGAATTACTTAAACAGCATGGCATAGAACCCATGTACTGTAGTTGTGTCATGCTTTTCTTCCAAACCAGAACATATAATTGTAACACATAAAAATAAGTCTTTGCATTGACTATAATGAGCTTGTTTCTCACTTTTGCTTGTGACACGATTGAATGTCTCTATGGTAATTATCATGCCGCTTCTCCTCTCTCCCCATCTTCTTCCCATGCTATGTTTTAATGGGGTTCTGCTCAAGTCAACTCGATTTCTCAGTAGGCAAGAGGAATGAAACAGGGCCGATTGGCTCTGGATATACTAGCAAGTAAACTGGAAAACTCAATTTTCAAGTTAGGTTTTCTATCAGATACACATGAGGAGAACAATACCTGATTTTTTTTTGAGGGGGTACCATTATTTACAGAGATTTCATGTGATATAAATGCAAAACGAAAACCCTAAACATTAAAGATGGTGCATAGAGATGTTTTCTTGTTTCTTCATTACAGGAATTTGAGAGCTTTCTTCTATAATACCATTTTTAAAAGGCCCTTGGGTAGCAAAAAAAAAAAAAAGGTGTTTGTGCTTTAGAATTAATTTGAAAGTGGGTAGTTTAAACTCACCCAGGGACATGATGGAAGACAGGCTTGGCAGTCTGCCTCCGTAAACATTGCTTCCAAGGTAGCCCTGTGGAGCACAGCTCTGCACATGTAATCACCATTAGTCCAACTGGATTCAATTCCAACAGTTTTGATGTGATTTCTGTATGTGTGTGCATGCGCAAATGAATAGACAGCTATGAAATGTGAAGAGACCCTCCAGTGCTGTGGTTTATAAACTGGTGAGTGCTTAGACATCCATGCAGACACATGAAAGGGTACTTGGATGGGATTGTTTCTCACGGAATCAATTTTCAGAACTCCTGGTTTGATATGTCATTTTCCTAAAACTGATCTGTCTGGAAGCACTGTGACTCTAGGTTTCAAGTGGATTCTTCTTGCTCACCGCATCTCCCACAATGACAATTCACTATCTTGCTGGAAGAAAGGCAATGTTCTCGCTCTTCCCGAACACCACACATGGGGCACCAACACAGATTCACTGACAAACACTTTCACAGTTAGACAGTTACTGAGACTGCCAGGGGTTTACACATTCTCTAGGATTCATGTGTTTTCAATTCTCTTCTTTTAGATGGACCTCTTCTAGTTGTTATTGCCATAAAAATCAGAAGAGTTAGAAAAAAATGAGAGATATTATTATAATAGAACTCCGTTCCTATCTTCTAATCCACAGCCTAAGCTTTAAGGCCTCTCATGTTTGTAAACAAAGTACAAGCAAAGATAACCAGGCAGCGACTACTCAGGACTGTGGCAATGAAACAGTATGAGCAGAAATAGCGAGTATGATGGCTGTGGTGGTTACATAATTTCATGTCCTCTTGAGGATATTAAGAGTGAAGGAGTGGAGTCTAGCCTGTCAATCAAGTCATAACCTGATGCCTCTTTGTGGGCTTGGCATTCTCATGAAGATTTTAAGAACTTCCTTTCTTTCTCCCTGGAGACAGGACACACACTGTCTCTCTGCTACACATTCTTGTCAACAAGCCACATTGATGGTAGCCAGAGCCCTGGAGATACATCCACAAAACTTTCCACATTCTAGCCTGTGATCTACCTGCATTCAGCATCATTGCAGATGCTACATGAGTCTGAGAAGAATTTATGGACTAATATTGGGTGCATGGGATAATATTGGACTTATGAACTTGATCTGGACTGGACTGAGATGTTTTCTCAATATACAATTGCTCTTTGATATAAAGCACTTTCCTATTCATATATGAGTGTCTCTAGATTTGTTTCTCTAGTCAAACTGGGCAAATACGGTGGCCTAATGTGAAAAACGTATAAAATGTCTGAATTGTACATGCAGAAACTGATAAATGGGTATATGTTATGTTGTGTACATTTCCACTAGAATTACAGTTAACACACACAGCACTCTATATTTATCCACGGACACATTACAGATCTCTGATGGCACAGATCCCTGATGGCACACCTTGGGCTCTTAACTACAGAACCAGAAGTTCAAATCCACGAGTACTGCTTTTGGAGATAAGCCTGTGTCTGACCCCTTAAAAATTATATTTTGAGAATCCTAAATAGCAGGGTTTGGTTGCTGCCATTGTGTTGTTGTTTTAAGCTTGTTGTCACTTAACATACAGTATCACACATCTGATTCCAAAATCTGGGTATTTGCTCTTGCCACACAATTCTGGAAGCCAGTTACTTTGTAAAGAGATATTTCAGTTCACGCATTGGAGGGAGGAGACTAGGGAGGGGATCTGGAATATGTTCCTTTTTACTGAGCCTCAGCACACCAACAGCATAAATCAAGGGGATTTTGGGGTTGGAGCCTTAGCACATCTAGGAATAGATGTGGGGATAAGGGCCAAATGGCTCTTACCTCCGCCTAGTGACTGGACGATGCCAGTTCAAGGAACATAACTGCCTATTCAGCAAGGAGATGCAAACTTCCATGTAGGGATAGAATATGGCCAGGAAGCAAATCAGCAGGAAGAGAACTTAAAGATGCAGTAATCCCAGCGCTTCACTCTTGAGCTCCTCTTCCTCTAATGTGTATAGATGAGAAAAGGGCCAGCAACAATGCACCAATTATTTATTGTCCCCCATTATGCTGATGCATCTGCTTATTTCTCAAAGGTAGTAAGGACTGTCCTATGGGAGTTTTATTAGGATACCTTACTCCAGTCACCCTACAGCCCTGATCTTGCCCCTTTAAACTTATTTTTGCTGCTCAACCAAATGATCATTATAAAGGAACCTGATTTGAGCCCCTTGGGGATTCTCAAGCTACCATTTAGATGTGGTTTAAATTGAAGAGCACCTAATTCTCTTTGGAAAGGTTCTAGATATGGAAACACTGCCTTCAGAAGTGTATAGACCAGGGGTGGGGAACCTTTAATTTTTACTGTCAAGGGCCATTTGGATATTTATAGTGTCATTCCCAGGCCCTAATGGTCATTTAATTAATTCATCCCGAATGTGAGCCCAAAGAACCCTCATAGCGTAGTGGCTACATTAGGCTGTGATTTGGTAATATCCACAGTTCAAAGCCACCAGTCCTTCCATGGGAGAAATATGGGGCTTTCTAGTCCTGAATAGAGTTATGGTCTCAGAAACTCACAGGGTCAGTTCTACCCTGTCCTATAGGGTCGCTATGATTTGTCATTGACTCAATGATAGTGAGTTTGGTAATTTTTGTTTTTAGTGTAAGCCCTGGTGGCATAGTAGTTACAGATTGGGCTGATAATTGTAAAGTCAGCAGTTCAAAATCATTGGGAGAAAGATGGGGCTTTCTACTCCCATAAAGAGTTAGTTAGTCTTGGACAGTCACAGGGGCAGTTCTACCCTGTGTTGTAGGGTCGCTATGAATCGCCAGTGGCAACCAGTTTTTTTGTTTTGTTTTAATGTGATGGCTGGAACTGCTTTTCCTTGTTCAGATCTGTGATGTTACCTGGTATTGATGATTTCCCAGGCCTTATATTGCCCCGGAGTATGCCTGCTCCCTGCTGGGAAACAATAGCTAACCATTGTGATAATCTAGTTTCATGAATGACGTGGTGAAACTTGTTGCAATACTTTTTGATCTAGCCTTGAATATATAACCATATTCGTGTATATGAGAATACAGGATACATTTGTAAAAATTATGCCATGTTTCAATATTCAAAATTCCGTGTTTGTAGCATCCTCTCAAATGCAATTTGTAACCACTTAAATGTATGTTGGAGCTCCAAAATATTCATAGGAAAAATCCCATTATTATTTACTTCCATTTTTTCCGTGGCAAAATGGGGCATTTTGAAAACCCTATTTTAATGAAATCTTCGAGCTTTCAACTTAAAAGTCTGTGAAGAAATCAGTATATTAAAATTGTTTTATAGTCTATGAAAGAAGAGCATGAACACTCTTCTAATACAGTAATTATTTAACAATTTTCACAGCAGATAGCTTCTTTCAAATGAAACCTTAACAAGGTACCATATTATATATAAGGAGTAACCCGCAAATTGGGATTTTTTTTCAAAGCTATGCTTTTTAAGACTTTTTTTTAAAACAATCTTTTGCCTTCAAAATACTCTCCATTATCCTTACTGCATCTGTCAAAATCTGTGATTCCATTCTTGGAAACATGTTTCAAACACATCTGTTTGGATGGCTAACAGTACCTCCTTCATTTTTTTTTTTCTATCACCTCTTCTACATCATCAAATCTGCCTTTTCATCTCCCTCTGCATTTGAGGAAACAATAAGAAGTCGCTTGGAGTGAGTTGAGGTGAGGGAGATGTGTGGACCATGAGAGACATGCTGTTTTTTGCCCAAAACTGGCACACTGTGATGGTTGCATGAGCAGGTGTATTGTTGTGGTGGCAAAACCAGTCCTCAGTCTGCCACAAGTCAGGTCTTTTTTGGTACATACCATTATGCAATCTTTTCAGAACCTCTAAAGCTTGATTAACAGTATAACCTGGTGGAATGAACTCTAAATGCACTGCAAGTCAACAGAATGAGGTTTATTATCAATAGACATTCCACCTTTTTTGAAACAAGAAAACTACTCAGACACTTGAGATTTTCCCATAATGCTATCGTTGTAAGCTGTGGTCAACATCACAATAGTTTCTGCTGCATTTTTCTGGAATCTGGAAACACAATTTCACAGCCACATCCTTCTCTTAAATTGGCCATCACAAAAAATGAGATTCAAGAGAAACTGCTTTTATGTAAAAATTCATTGTCACCCGAGAGAACCTTCCCAGCAAGGCCACTGGGTGCACTATCTCAGAGCAAGTTGCTGGATGCTCACCCAGCAGGAAAAAAATGTGTAACATGTAAGTTCAGTTCTGCCCAGCATAATTCCCAGGGTTTTTTTGGTTTTTTTTTGTACCCTCTCATATATGCGGACATGTAAAGTTGAAGTGGGTTACATGAAAGGTTTTAATTTTAAGACTATTAAGGAAACAAAGTTTTCATGCTATTAAATCTGAGCCATAGTATAAACTAGAAAATGAATGAGTAAAATAAAATAACCGTATCTTCATTTTCAGGGCTTTGTAACATAAGCCCTTGTCTTCTTTTTTTATTGGACCTAGAAGCAGAAGGAATGATAAATGTGGCCATAATGTCTTGAGGTTGACATTGGTGACGTCAACCAATTACTGACCCATAAAACTATCATTTGTTGATCACTTCGCAAAATTCAGTTTTAAATTGAGTTTAAAGATGTGTTTTATTTATACAAAGATGTATGGGCAGAGTTTCTTCATGATTCAGCAAGCCATTTGATGTTTTGTTGAAATGAATAATATTTGAAGTGATGGTGAATAGAAGAATGAAAGAAAGAGGCAACTCTTCGCACTAATCCTTAATAATACCTCATGGTTTGTGTATTTCTGAAAAAAATAACCATGGCATGACATGGCTCTGATTTATAATGCGAGTATTGCCGTGATAGCTTCCATTGTATCTGTCTTACAGTTTGTCACTAGGAGCTCTCAAGTCATTTCCCAATGATAACAATCCTATGTACAATGGAAACTCCACCCAGTCGCGTGCAATCCTCACAATTGTTCTTTTGTTTGAGCCCATTGTTTCAGCCACTGTATCAATTCATCCTGTTAAGGATTGTTCTCTTTTTTGCTGCCTCTGTATTTTACCAAGCATGAAGTCCTTTTCCCGGGACTGGGTTATCATGATGCCATTTCTAAAGTATGTAAGTCAAAGACTCACCATCCTTGATTTTTTTTAAAAAAAAACATTTTATTGGGGGCTTGTACAACTCTCATCACAACCCATCCATCCATCCATCCATCCACTGTGTCGAGCATATTTGCGCATTTGTTGCCATCATGATTCTCAAAACATTTGCCTTTCGCTTGAGAAAGAGCATTCTGGCTGTAACTTCTTCCAAAAGATATTTGTTTATTCTTTTGGCAGTCTGTGGTACTTTCAATAGTCTTTGCCAGCACCATACTTCAACTACATCATTTTTTCTTCAGTGTCCAACTTTCCCTTGCGCAGGAGGTGATACAAAAACCCACGGGTTGGATCAGGCTCACCTTAGTCATCAAAGCCACATCCTTTTCAACAATCTAATGAGATCTTGCACAATTGATTATCCCAAAGCAACGCAATGTTTGATCTTTTCACTGTTGCTCCCATGAGCATTGATTGTGGATCCAAGTAAGATGAAATGCTTTCAGTGCTTCTCGAACTTCTTACTTCAGTTACCATTGGCTCTTATTCATAGGTTACTCCATGAAATGGTTGAATGTCAACTAGTTATTTTTCTTTCATGAACTTTTCAGTATTTGGCAATGTTTGCTCTTATCCATAAGGTTTCTAGCTATTAATTCACCTAGAGTGGACAACCTCTTCCTTGTTCTTAGTCTGTTTACAGTTTGGAAACCTGTTCACTTTGAGTGGCTCTGCTGGCATTTGAAATACCAGTGACATAGCTTCCAGCATTACAGCAATATGTAGGATACCACAGTAGGACAAATTGTCAGTAAACTGGTGGAGTCCCATCTATAGAACTCCACAGTGAATAACAGGTTACTGGGCTTTGTGTCGCCAGTCAAACTGTTCTCATCAGAGTCGGTCACATCAGTTCTGATGCAGAAACACTGCTTGGTTTTGTACCACCCTCACCATTATTCCTGTGTTTGAGCCCATGATTGCACTGATCGTGTCATTCTAGCTAATTAAAGGACTTCCTCTCTTTTTGATTACCCTCTACTACGCGTTAAGTTTCAAGACCTTCTCCTCATAACACATCCAAAATATATGAGACAAAGTCTCACTCGCCTCATTTGCAAGGAGCATTCTTGCTATACTTCTTCCCAGACAGCTTTGTTCACTCATGTGGCAACACATGGTGTGTTAGTCTGGGTAGACTAGAGAAACTCATATGTATATAAAAGAGAGTTTTATATCAAAGGTAAGTGTACATTAAGAAAGCATCCCAACCCAGTCCAGTCCAAGCCCATAAGTCCGACATTAGCCCATATGCCCCACGCTGATCCACAAAGTCCTCCTCAAACACGCAAGGCACACGCAATGATGCCGACTGCAGGAGGAAAGCCAAGTCAGTGAGCGTGTAAGCATCTCAGTGCTGGCAGGGGTCTCCACACGGCTGCTCCAGCACCCAGGGCTGCATCTGGGTAGGTCCATGTGGCTTCTCCTCAGGGATGTTTCCCAGGAAGTGAGCCTTCCAGTTGAGGCAAAGAACTAGCTAAGCAGCTGCGCCCTGGTCTGTCAGAGAACAAGAGACCTAAGAACTAGAAAGCTGAGGCTCACCGAGCCATTTATTTCTCTGCCCTTCAATTAATCCCACATGATTTTTATCAGCCAGGTTGGCACAATAAACCTTACCTGTCATATGGTATGTCCAGTGGTTTTTGCAAAGGCCATAATTCAGAAGCATCAGTTGCCCTTTTGTCTTCTTTATTCATTGGCTAGCTTTTACATGCTTATGAAGATATTGGAAATATTGTGACTTGTGTCACACGCACACCAGTCCTTTGCCTTTTCCACCTTTCTGCTGAGGTATAATCATTATTGCAAGCTGTATTTGTTGATCTTCATCAGTAAGTGCTTCATGTCTTATTTCAAGCAAAGTTGTGTCATCTGCGCTTTTCAGAACGATAATGTGTCTGTCTCCAATCATGATGCAGTGTTAGTCTTCATATATTCTAGCTGCTCAGCATATAGATTGAATAATTATGGTTAAAGATACAATCCTGAAGCACACCTTTCTTGTTTTTAAGCCATTCTGTGTGTATGACTACCTCTCTTTTCCTTCTTGCTCTTTTCCAATAACAGCCAAATTAGTGTAAATTGATCACGGTCCTTTGTTAGCATGCATGGCGAGCATTTCTGGCTCTTGATAGTAGTATGTCCTGTCGCTTCCTCCCTTTTTTATGGCTACACATGCATCTGTGATGGCTGCTGGTCTTTTCTCTCTGAGGTCCTCGGCCTCACTGCACTCTAGTCCTTCCATACACCATCTGGCTCCTACACTAGCTGAAGGCACATGCCCTCAGATATGTGTCTGCCTCATTCTCTTGCTTGTTTTCAAAAATGTGCCCAAGGTCCCCTTTTCATCCTCAACTTGTTTTCCCACCACTATTGCAGTACAGATGACTGCCAAAGGTATGATCTACTTCATTTTTATTTTGTATTGTGCTTCTCCCTCTTTCTCTCAAATATAGATGCTACAATGGAAATAGTATTGTTAGTTTGATGATAAAGATGAATATTTATTTCCTATATAAAATGTAGGGAAAATTGTTCTGGTTGTGTAATCTTAATCATGTTCTCTATTTTATTTCTCTATGGTCTAATATCCATTGCAATAAATGCACAGAACTCACAGGAAAAATACCTCACTATTAAGGGATTTATTAAGGACATTAACAAGCAGAAATACCAGTGAGAAATATTCAGGGTTGAGTTGATTATCAGCGCATGTGAGAAAGGACTTTAAGGTCAGCTTCTACATGGCCAAATGGGCATACCATGCCACTGTAAGCCCCAATATGAAGGCATTCAGCTCAAGCTCCCGTGTGCCAGCAAACCCAGCTCCATGAATTATGTCAGTACTCAGAAACACCCTACTCCAGGAAGCCTCAGCCCAAAGGCACTCAGCTCCACTTCTTCTTCTTCTTTTTTTTTTTTTTTAAACAGGAATTTATTCTTTTACATTTTATGAGGCTACATGTCCAATTCAGGATGCCAGGGCTATAGGAAGACTCTCTCTGTGTGTCAGCTCGGAGGCGGAAGGTCCTTGGGTTCATTAAACATCTGTGGGCCTGGCATTCCTCTGGAAGTTCCTTGAGTCTTGACACCAGTCTTATTCTGAGATACGAGGTTCTCAGTCAAGGGCCCCAGCCAGGTCCAATGGACATGTTCCTCCTGGCTCTCCTCTCTTGGTAGTACTGAGCCCCCTCTTTCTTTGCTCACTCCTCTCTCTTTTTATCCTTGGTAAGGTAAAAGGTGATGCAGTCCATGCCCCAAGGAAACTTCCCTAGCACGGGACCTGAGTGAGGGTGTTGTACTCCACCTGACCCCCTTCCATTGATTGGCTCAGGAGGTCCAAGTTTTAGTTTTAGCAAGTCCAACTTTTAGAAGTCCAGTTAAGTTCCCAGGAGTACTCCACTTCACAAAGCTAGCCTTCTCCACAAAAACACTCATCTTAACTTGCTCTGTGGGTTGGCAAGTACTTCACTGGGTTCTGTGTACTTGTTTTGCTTTCTGCTGCTGCTGCTTCTCTGATGGTACAGTTTCCTTGGATCCAGGAGGTTCTCTGGACTGAATTCATGGGTCCAAGGATGTGCTCTACGCCTGGCTCTTGCTGGCAAGATGATCGCTCATTATGATTTTCATGGGCTCATTTTATACACAGAAAGATGGTATTCCTGAGAATCCTGTATACCTTTACTCGTAGGTGAATCCAATGAGCATGAAGCCTATCTCACCCCACCTTCTTACCAGACTCGTGTAGGAAAAGGTGGTTTAGTGCGAGTTGGAAACTTTGGTTAAAGGAGCCACATTCAAAAATTCACTCCTGTACCATATAGTTTTCAGTAATGAGTTCATTTTGTTTATAGATTTTTCTTATCATTGACTCACTTGCTGTTGTTTTAGTGTTTGCTTGATTTTTATGATTTTCCTCTTTATTATTTCAATGATGAGGTTTATTAATTTTCTCAGAGAATGTCATGTAATTAATTATTTTCTTAAGTTTAGAAATCATCGTGACTTTTTCTCCACTTGACCTTGTGCAAATCAGCTCACTGTGACCCCAGGGCTCATGGGATGCTTCAAGGACTCCTCAAATTCGCAATGTCCAGTTAGAACACATGAGCTTTAAACTCAGTTGCAGAATTTAAGTTTGATCTGTCCTTATTTGTCCCTCATCTTATTAAAAGATCTCACCATGGATCCAGCTGCAATGTCTGTGTAGCAGACAGACTCTAATGCAGCTGCCATGA
The DNA here is from genome assembly GCF_000313985.2 of Echinops telfairi. Taxonomy (NCBI): domain Eukaryota; kingdom Metazoa; phylum Chordata; class Mammalia; order Afrosoricida; family Tenrecidae; genus Echinops; species Echinops telfairi. The sequence continues at coordinate 2,758,058 of NW_022103917.1, read as the reverse complement.
TGCACAACTCTTGATGTCCACACATTTGTATAATACTCTCCTCTTGAGGATTAATGGGACCTGTAACTTTTCCTCATTAATAAAACAGAAAATATGCTAGGATGTCACTTCCATGATTATGCCACATCATATAAAACTCCATCTTGCTAGTGAACTCACTCGAGAGACTCTCCTTGATGACTTTATGAAATAAGTGGCCATGTTGTAAAGACCCACATGGAAAGGAACTACAAGGAGAGATAAGACTACAAAGGGGTAAAATGTAATGAATAGGTATCAAGAGTTCACCAGGTAGAATGGGGAGCAATTACAACCAGATAAAAGAGCTATGTATAACTATGAGAAAACATCATATGTTTTTGGTATAGTGAGTAGAGTGTAAGATATTTGATAGGACAGATTATGGGAAAGAGTCTAAACAACTGAATTAGGGGTAGATTATGAAGAGTATTGCTTGCCATGCCAAATTAGTTTATTCATCCATTCAATAAATATTTTCTTAATGTTTATCAAATGGTGAGCACTATTCTAAGCACTTGAAATATATCGGTGAATAATAATAAAAACATCTATCTGCGCAAAAGAGTTGACATGTGTAATCATCAAACCAGTTGTCTTTGACTCATATCTGGCTCATGGCATCTCCATATGCGTAAGAGTAGAATTAGGCTTCATTGAGTCTTTAATAGTTCATTTTCAGAAGTTAATCAACCGGTCTTTCATTTGAAGCATCTCTGTGTAGAATTGAGCATTCAAGCACCTGACTAGCAGTGAAGTATTTCAATCATTGCACCAGCCAGGGAGAAATTGAATGCTTAAAGGGAATTGTGAGGACATGTTTCAATTTTAATAGAATAACTACAGGAAAGAGAGTGATATATTAAAAGGGGAGGGAGTGGAGTCAGGAAGAACGGGGATCCAAATCTGAAAATTGGTGATTTAATCAAATGTAGAAAAGACCACCTAAGATGGAGCCAGTTTTGTAATGTCTGTTAAAATGTTGTGCACCTGTAAAACGAAAGTTGCAAATATGTATGGCCATATTGGCAACAATGACCAAAATAGTACCTGTTCAGGCTACTTATGAGGTTTTGTTCCTTGGTTTGGAAATTTAGGGTCACAGTTTCATATAAATGCAACTTAATTGCCCTAATCGGTGACTAGTGCTTCAGTTCCATCTCTAGATTGATATCTAGTATGTGAGGCCTTAAAAGCTTGCAAGCAACCTGGAACAAGAGTGGAAGAAGAGTCATGGAGAGGAGGAGGATATGGAATGTGTAACTAATTGCCTCCATTAACAAGTGCCTCCTTTGCCATGATACTAGAAGGACTAGATGGTGTCCAGGTAACATCACTTAAAGTTTTGATCAAAGATTACATAAAAGAATCTGAATCGAAAGGGAAAAACACAGAGCAGCATTCCAATTTTTCTTAGACGGGAGACTTTCTGGAGCCATGAGGCTGGATCCCATGGAACTGTTGCTCTGAGATAAGCTTTATGCTGTAAACCAAAAGATCTCCTTAAATTGCTTAAAACCAAACAATAGTCGAACTTGTAAAAGTAGTAAAGCTTGAGCATTAAACTTGTAAGAAGTATCTCAATGAAAGGAAACTGACAACAGCAACTGGAAAGGTTATCTAGGAGACTTGGAGGCCAGTGATTTTGTGAATGAGAGAAGACCCACTCAGAAAAGGCGGTGGAGAACGGTTGCACAACTCAGTGACCTCTGTTCACTAAATAGTATATGTAGAAACTGCCGACTCGCCATCTGTTCCAAGACCCACAAAGTATTTTTTTTCAAAGAGTTGGGTAAATTGTGTAGTAAAAGAAGAATAGTTGTTTGCCTTAAGGGAGCACACCTCGAAGTACATGATAGACACTGACAATATTTTTACTTGATTTCAGATCTTGGCTCTTGTTCAAATTTCTTTCTACTTCCCAGCTGGAACTAAATTACATGGTTCTAGACTCCTTTATGGCCAACTGTTCTGTCAATGGTCCTTTCAAGCAGGGAGAGTTGTACTGGACCTTTAATTGGACCGTGCCTTCTGGGAAACACTAGTGTTGGTGGAGGACCAGTAGGCCACCTTCTTGAATTATTACAACAGTAACCCTCTGCCAATTGGCAATGCAATCTCCTCAGAGCAGCTACTTGTCTTCATGGACAAAAAAAGAAAGACTGTATCTGATTTTTCAATTTTCCTCCTTGACTCTAAATGTTTGCTCTCTAGCTGCTGGAGATGACCTTATCCAAATCTGGAAAGGCTCTTTTAAAACTTTTGTTCAGGAGCATATTTTAGGTGGAATAACATTTCAAAGCAAGTAGTATATACATCATTGTGCTTTTCAGAATGTACTTTAGGAACTGAAAAATGGGAGCCTAATTTCAAAGAGAAAGACAGTTTTCCATTTCCCCTTACTCTTTTTTTTAAAATCATTTTATTGGGAGCTCATAAAACTCTTATCACAATCCATGCATACATCAACTGTGTAAAGCACATTTGTACATTCGTTGCCGTCACCATTCTCAAAACATTTGCTCTCCACTTAAGCCCCTGGCATCAGGTCCTCATTTCCCCGCCTCCTTCCCCGCCCCCCCTCCCTTATGAACCCTTGATAATTTATAAATTATTATTATTTTGTCATATCTTACACTGTCTGATGTCTCCCTTCACCCAATTTACTGTTGTCCGTCCCCCAGGGAGGGGGTTATATGTAGATCATCAGTGTACTAAAATTTAGGTCAAGATTAGGTAGTGGAAAAAGGACAAAAGAATATTATAATGGAGATTAGCATATTTTCAAGTAATTACCTCCATATAGATAGCTTAAACTGCATTCAGCTACCTTAAAACTTGGAGCCCATAGTAAAATTTAATTTGGGCTGCTTCTCAGCAATGGCATTGACAGGTTCTTTTTATGCTGCCTTAATCTAAAGTGGTTTTGTGAATTGAATTTAAATGCTGCTACTAGGCTGATAATACACAATACATTTTAAAACAGGAGTTCTCTATTGTTTGTAACATTCACATTTCACTTGTAAGAGAGATAGGGTATTTCTATTAGAGTTAGACTTACTTCCATTTCTGACAGCCAGCAAGCACCACGGATGATAAAATTCAGTTTTTAACAGGAGAGATCGTGCAAGTAAGTTTCCCTTTGACTCTTATTTTGAAAATGAATTGGACCCAACTGTAGTGAATTTCATACACTTACTAAAGTTTTCCTTTTCTTCCCTTCTTGTTAATAGAGAGAAATCATTCAAAAATAATATTCTGTATGAAAAATGTTATCTACCCAAAGAAGAATATTATCTATAGTATTCCTAGGTAATTTTTTTCCTAAATTAGTATCTTCCATAAGTAGAATGTCCTATAGTTAATTATTATATTATTTATCCTCAGTGCAGGGGCAGTGAATTATTTAATCTGGCTCTTCTAGGAAAGCTTCTCTCCAACCAAATAGCCTATTCCTGCATGGATCTTGTAAGTAGGTGGAGGAAAATACTGATAACATTCACCTGTGTATAATTGTGATTAGGCCTCTCTGGAATGCCATCCTGCTGTATATAAAAGGGGCCTTCTCAGAAGCAAGAGAAGGAATCTCATTACCAGAAAGAGCCAGAAGAACAGCCCATCCTCCAGAGCTGATACTTCTGTCCAGTGAACCTCCTGGATCCAAATGACAGCCATAATAACATTAGGTGAGGATCAGCAGACCCAGACCCAAAGCAATGAATCAAGTGATGGCCTTTGCAACATACAGGCAAGTGCAGCTGAGTAATTTTGTGCAGAAGGTTGACTTTTGGGAAAGCTGAGCATGCTGACCCATGGAAATGGAGCTGAGTGACTTTGGGTTGGAGCTTACAACCGAGTGGAATACCCTTTTGAGCATGTGTTAACAGATTTGAAAGATTTGTCCTGATAAACAACTCAACCCTGAGTACTTCTCACTGGCATTGCACCTTGTTAATTTCTTAGTAAACCTGTTAATCATAGATTTTGTCTGTGAGAAAATACTGTGTAGCCAGTGCAGTGTATATTAGAACCCAGAGATCAAGCAGAGAATACTAGTGAAAACAACTCATATGGAGCAAAGAAATCAGGAGCATCACACAAACAACACACCCAAAAGCAAAATGACAGCAATCGAGTTATACTTATCAATAAGCACACTGAGTGGAAATGGATTAAACATACCAGTGAAGAAACAGAGTAATAGAATGGATGAAAAATCCATTACCGATCAATAAGTTGTCTACACATGATTTTGTTGTTGTTATTTGATTCCTCTTGGTATTTTGTGTGATTTTTCTGTACATGAATTCCAGGATGAGTATATTTATAGAGACAGCTAGTGGATTGATAATTGCCTGGGGCATGGTAGGGGAGCATGAGGGGGAATGTGGAGCTAACAATGAGTACAAGAAGAACATATTCTGAAGTTGGTTGTCATGATAACTGCACAAATCTTCTTAATATGATTGAAAGGTTAAACCGTGATGTATATGTGAAGTATATGCCAAGAAAATGATTGCTAAAAGATAAAAAAACAAAATTTTTCTAAGAAGAATGATGCTTATTGAGGAATAATACAATTCATACATTGGATACAACCAAGTTATTAATAAAAAGTAAGCCACCTCATAATATAGATTTTAAATAAGAACCTGTCTTAGAACCACAGGGGGATTTTACAAAATGATTGAAGGGTCAATGGAACATGGGCATATAATCATAATTATTATCTAGTGAAAGAGCTCAAGAATACATAACAAACTTTGTTAGAGTTGTAAAGAAAAAAAGATAAATCCAGAACAATAGTAGGAGACTTTACCGTACCACTTTTGATGAAAAAAAAAAAAAACTACAAAGAAACTCAACAAAAGACACAAAATCTAAACAACAAAACCAAACAACTTAGTCTCATAGATATATACAGCACCCTCCACGCCCCCCCCCCAAGCCATTGAATCTCAAAATAAACTGATGGAACACTGGAAGCATTCACTGTTCTAAGCCAAGAAATCTGGACCTGACCAATTGCCTGGAAGATATCCATACCTTCATCCATTCCAAAGAAAGATGACCCAACAAAATATGGAAATTATTGAATACCATTGATATCACAAACAAATAGTTTTGCTGAATATTGTTCAATAAAGATTGCAATAGTGTGTCCACAGGATGCTGCCAGAAATTCAAACCAAATTCAGAAGAGGATATGGAATGAGAGATCTTATTGCCAACATCATGTGGACCTTGGCTGAAAGTAGAGAAAACCAGAAAGATATTTGCTTGAGTTTAATTGTGTAGGCAAAGGCATTTGATTGTGTTGAACATAAGAAACTATGGATATCCTTGAGAAGAATGGGGTTACCAGAACGCCTCATTGTGCTCACCCAGAACTTGTACATCCATCAAGAGGCAGTTGTGCAAACAGAACAAAGGAATGTTGAATGGTATTAAATCAGGAAAAGTGTGCATCAAGGTTGTATCTTCTCAGCATGCTTATTCAATATGTATGCTGAGCAAATAATCAGAGAAGTGGGATTATATATAGAAGAATGCAACATAAGGATTGGAAAGGCTTATTAACAGCCTAGGATATGCAGATCACACAAACTTGCTTCCTGGAAGTGAGGAGTCCTAGCAATTGTAACCTCAGATTCTCTTGTAATTTGTAAATTGAAATATCATGATGCATTACTATCCAGAAACATTTCTCATACAGCGTATTCTTTCACAGAGTTGTGAATGTTTTGAAACTATTTCAACTATTTTCTATTCACATGTATGTGTACTTGGCAGTTCATCTAGCTCTATTCCAGATTTTCAGTTATATGGAATATTTGGGATATTAATTTATATTTGGCCTATATATCTAAAAATCTGTCATAATTTCTCTAGAGAAAAGTATCATAAGACTGTGACTTCTAAAATAGTCTTTATAGTACCTCAAGCTTCATAAAGAACTGTACATGCTATACTCTCCAGATTAAATGGTATCTGTAATTTGTAAGTTTTGCATTTAAAGAATTGTTCTTAGGGAAAACTGTGTTGATGATATGAGATGTGTGTCAATTTTAAGTTAAGGACTGTGAACTTGGCCAACCAATAACATAATTTCCATGTCCTTGACAGTCTTTCTCTTTTTCTTAGATCCCCTCCTTGTCCCAAGTACGATGGGTTTTTCTAGAAACCTGTCTCTCAGGATAACATGTCCAAATTACAAGAGGCAAAATGTCCTCATCTTCGCTCCTAAAGTGCACTCTAGCTGTATTTCTTCCAAGGCAGATATTTTGTACTTTTGCCGTCCACGGTGCTTTCAATATTCTTCACCAACCGCTTAATTCAAAAGCATTCATTCTTCTTCAGACTTCCTTTTTCATTGTCCACCTTTCACATGCATGTAAGTAAGGCAAATGAAAATACCATGGTTTGGATCAGGTGGAAACTTAGTGACACCATTGTTTTCAACACTTTAAAGAGGTCTTGTGCAGCAGATTTACCTATGCAATGCATAATTTGCATAGGAAATTAGAGGTTATAATTTAAATCATGATTTTCATCCATGCCTGCATGTAAATGATATTTCCATGACTGACTAAATGGACCTGTGTGACTTTGAGCAATGATTGAATCCCTCTGATCCTCAACTTTGTCAGATTTAAAATGGGGACAGTAGGATAACAGTAAAGGTGAACACCATTTTTGCCTCACACAATTCCTTTACAAAATTGGCACTGGATAAAAAACATTTATATTTCGTTTACTAATGCATTTTAAATGTTCCTGTGGATCCATCTTTAAAGGTATATTGTATTTAAGACTACTGAAAGAAGAAAAATTCACCCCACTACATCTATTTTCTCCAATTCATAAATTCAGATTTCAAACCCCAGATTTTCTTACTGTAGAGCATATAAAGTTTATATATGCGTAGGTATAAACTTTGACCTCAGAGACTAAACACCAAACCAAGCCCATTGACATCTAGTTCCTTCCCGTGCTACACAGCAGAATTGCTCCATAACATTTTCTTTACTATCAGCTTTACACAGCAGATAGCCAGCTATTTGATCGGTAGGCCTGTTGCCTGGGATCAAAAGGCCAACCTTTAAGTTAGTAGGTGTAGCTGAGTGTTCCCCATTGGTGCCAAAGGTCTCAGCGTCTAAAAATCGCTTTCCAATCAAAGATGTGTGATCAAAGGTTCAATCCTTAGCTGGAAAAGCCTCCTTGCCCACAGTGTGTATCAATCCATAGTGGCTGCAGGTGAAGGGACAGGCTTACAGGCCTGGCGAAGTAAGTGCTTCTTTCAGTTTTGTGTAAAACCAAAAGGCCAAACTCATTGCCATCGACTCAATTTCAAGTCATAGCAAACCTATAAAGGAAAAGTAAATGTTGACATTTGCATATGAAAAGTATATGGGCAGAAGAACATAATAAATGTTCTGGCTTCCATTGATAAAATCACTTTTAAAACATGTCTAATATGTCCCTTGGAGTCCCTTTCTTAGAATAGTTTGGAAATTATCCAGAATAATCTGAAACTCTGGCAGATTGAAACCTAGAGTCAGAGCTGAACTGACTGTAATCGAGCTGCCACTTAGCTCCGGGAATTAAAGATGGCAGCGGTACACACTGATATCATTTACACTTGACTTTCATGACCCAAGATGTATTGAAGGGGGAAGAGTAAAGAACGAAAACCAAGGCGGTATTTAATTTTCTATCAGAATGGAAGATATATGTAGGCTTGAAGAGACCAAGTGCTAAAGTAATATCTCTAATTTAGTGTATTGCTTGAACATGTTTAAATAAAGGAGATTTATGTTCTAAATCCACGTGACACCGAAGCACCTGAAGCTAGAACTGATTCATATATTTACTTCTGAGGAGGATGGGTTTGGAAAATGTAACCTTTGACTGGGGGTGAGGTTGTAACTCTGACAATAGTGTGTGGTTATTATTGTTTTAGGTGCTGTAGCCATGTTATATACAACAGACTAATAGCCATCTGACGTGCAGCAGGATGAACCACCTCCCAGTCTTGGGCTAACCTTTATAATCTGGTACATGCCTTAATGTCACCTGCTATTCTCCAAATAATGAACAGGATTAGAACATCTCAAATATTTAAAGTGCCAGAGTGACTTAAAATATAATCATTCGTTGATGACATAGACACTGATAAAATTTTATTACTATGTCATCTTCTACGGTTTACAGACTACTTCCGAGGCTAGCGTCATATCATATCATTTTATTTTATATTGAGTAAGAAGGGCAAATACTGATATCTTCATGTGACCAAAAAGAAACATGAAGTTCAGAAAAAGTAACTCTTCAATAGTGACAATGAAGTTGTTAGTATATATATATCAATAGTGAGTGTTTTAAAGCAAACAACCCTGACACAAGTACCTAAAACCATAGCTGGTTTATTGTATCTTACATATGCTGTGGTTCAGGAATTTGGGCAAAGAAGTAGAACATTCTTCTACTATTCATGACATTGAATGGGATTACATAGTGGTACTCAGCTTGTCGATGAGACAGTGTATAGTATCTAAGACCACCCACCTCACATGTCTACCACCTTGGTGCAAAAAATTAAAAGACTGAGATCAACTAGGACTCTTGAACAAATTGTATGTCACCTCTCCAACATGGTAATATCATATAATTTAGACTTTCTATACATTGGCAAAATTTCCACTGTCCCCAAAAAGTATCCCAAGGGGACCAGGCAGAAAGCCAAATTATTGACTATGATATGACATGGAAAATGCTTTGATGGCCTTTTTTTAGGGAATAACATAGGTCATGAGAACTACGCCTGAAGCTAGCATCTTGTAATTTTTAGATTTTTGTGGTTTTTTTGCTTAATACCTTTGCTTCACATACAAGCAAGTGTACCCAGGTGCAGCTATAGATGTTCATACACCAATAGTTACACTTTAGAAGACTCTAAACTCCATGAGAGCATCATAATATTTTGGGGGGGGGTTGTTGTTGTTGTTGTCCTTGATTTTTTCTGGGAAACTAGCATGGTATTCATTCAATACATACTGATAGATCTAATGTAAATGAGGGGACTTCAAAAAGCTTGTAGAAAGATGGAATGTGTCCACAATATGTAAAAATAATGGCATCATTATCCTAATGAAAATTTATCATAGGAGGTTAGAAAGGTTAACAAAAACACTGGTAAAACAAGCATTCTATGTGTAAAACCATGTTTTTAGTGAAGTGAATGAATAGTGAATGTAGGAATAGTGTAATTGGTGCATCATGCCTGTTTTCCTTATACCATTATTTTCATTTTTTAATCATTTTCTTGGGGGCTCGTACAACTCATCATAATCCATACATACATACATTCATTGTGTCATGCACATTTGTACATTTGTTGCCAACATCATTCTCAAAATATTTGCTTTCTGCTTGAGTCCTTGGTATCAGCTCCTCATTTTTCCCCTCTCTCCCCGCTCTCCCCTCCTTCATGAACTCTTGATAATTTATAAATTATTATTATTTTGTCATGTCTTAAACTGCCCAATGTTTCCCTTCACCCACTTTTCTGTGTTCAATCCCCCAGGGAGGTGGTTATATGTAGATCCTTGTAATCAGTTCCCCCTTTCCATCCCACCCTCCCTCCACCCTCCCGGTATCACCATTCTCAGTACTGGTCCTGAAGGGATCATCTGTCCTGGATTCCCTAAAATTAGGTGCCTCGGCTGATATTCGGGTCAGCTTATACTCGAGTATATACAGTACATGGTTTTCTTATAAGTTTTATGTCTGATCAATTTAATTATAGCTCATTTTGATTGCAATTTTGAAATTAGTTTGAATAGTTTTGATTGAAACTTTCATAAAGAGAAATAAATTGCAATTTTCAAAAGTGCATAATGATTTAGTGCTTGTCTATACAATTATTCTAAAGATTCAACCTCGGCAGTAGCACATTAACAAGGAAGAATTTTGATGAATAACCACTATGACCTTGCATAAGTTGTTAGGTCATGGATTTCTCGCTATGGTACAATACACTTCTATTCGTGTTATGAGACCTTTTGAGATCCAGAATTGTCACCAGCTATTTTCCTTTTGTTCTCAACTTGTGTGTTATAATCTCCTAATAAATAGCATTCGGTTTTGTAATGCTTTGAAGGTTGTGTTCTAAACTAGATGGAGAGTAAGTTAAAATACTAAAAATTATGAAGAAGTAAAAGGAGGGTGAGGAGGAGGTGGAGAAGGGGGAGGAGGAGGTGGAAGAGGAGGAGCAGCAGCATTAGGGGCAGTTGGGGAGGGGCAGAGGGAGGTAGAACCTGGTGCCATCAAGTTGATTCCAACTGCTGTAGATAAGGTGTGTTTCAGAATAGACCTGTGCCTCATGGCTTTCATTGGCTGTAATCTTACAGAAGTAGCAGAATAAAGGGGGGCTTAAACCACCAACTCTCTCTTCAGCAGCCTGGCATAAACTGTGCTACTCAAGAACCCCCTAAAAATAACTGAGTTGAATTCCCTATGAGAAGAGAAACATATATTCTGCCTCCATGTCTAAGGGTTTCTTTGCTTAACAAAAAAAGTGTTCCATTTTAACTCTGGAAGTAAATGATAGACTAGGGGCACTATAGAAACGATTTCCAATAAGCAGGCGTGTGAATATTGCAATTTGTTTTAGGGGAGGATTTGTCATTTGCAATGAAAGAGGTGTTTTCTAGGAGGAATAATCAAACTTGGCCTAGGTCCAAAATGCATATTAGTAATAGCCAAGAACAAACCTGTCAGTTTCACAAGTGAGCAATGTTCCTGTCCTTCCAGTGTTCTTTTTTCTGGAGAGCAACTGCCAAACAGTAGAGAGCTAGTCTGTAGAACAACCCGAAACCCCATCTCCAAATGTAATGTCTTAAATCAATGTAAAAGGCTGGCAACCTTTGGAGGCTAAACACAGACACACACACACACATTAATAGTGTGAGATTAGGTGAAATCATGTTGATTTCAGGAATCACATGTTTAAAAAACAAAGAGACATTGCATTGAAAATTCTGATATTTGCCTTATTTTGTGATTTTTTCCCCCTAGGTTTTCAGATGCAATGCAATTGTGACCCCAGTTCTTTACTGTTCATACTGAACCATTCAAAGCCTGAATGTGAGAGATCTCGGTGGCATGGGGGAGAGAAGTAATTGTAAACAGGACAGATGATAAGAATTCTTGAATTGCACCAGACCAAAGAGGATTCATTGAGAGGAGAATGGTTATTTATGAGGCAACTTGCCAGAACTCCAACTCTTCATCGATTAGTCCTGTATAACAATGAGGTAAGTCACCTCCTCATTAGCCTAGCTTAACAAGTAACCTTTCGTTTTTAAGAGGGTGACTGGAACATGCAACAAAATTTAACCTAGAAAGTATTTCACGTGTATTCACCAAGAATAAAAATATGGAAGAAGATATCCATAACAATAGTGTTATAAGTAATTTTGTGGCATATCTTTGACTATCACAGTAGGAGTTGCTTATTATAAAATTGAAAATGCACATATATCTAGTACAATAAACCTATATTAGTTGTTAAGCTCAATAGTATTTTTGATTTTCAGAGCCCATCTGCTAAGTTGCGTGGTTTTTGATGAACTATATTTTGTTGTTTTCAAGTGATGAATCGATTTTCTAAAAATTATATCTAATATGAGAGGCCATTGAAAAGTTCATGAAAAACATGGAATTAAAAGATCATGGTCTTTTTCCACTAACTTTTTGAAGTTCCTTTATGCACGAAGACATACTATATCCCAAAAAGGACGATGCTCTACTCAAGCATATCTTAAAGTAATGAATTCAAATGACATGTCTCCTACTTTTATCCCTATCTCTTGGTAACATATCCTAACTTAGCCCTTCTCGGTTCAAGCACAGAAGACTGGTTACTTTCATTTCCGGCTACAGTCCGACATCCTCCTGTTTTACTGAGTTACTGCGCTAATCACAGCTCATTTTAAACTTGATTTTATCAAGGAATAAGTAGAAAGCTTCTTTCTAACACACTGCATCTCCCAACATGCACTAAAAAGAACTTTCCAAAGCTTCAAGTCCCAGGATTTCTGCTGCTTGACTGAGTATACATTTCTCCAACTTTTCTTCCTTTATAACCAGAAGCTATATACTTACTTGTCTTGCAAATAAGATCTGCTTATACATCAAAGAGCAGCCAGTAGTTTGTCTTTCTGACCTGGCAGTTTGCTCCGCAAATGATGCTTGCTGAGAAACTGCAGGGGCGTTCGGCTGTGTAACCAGGGCATCACCAGAAGTTGCAGTTTAGGACGCCAAACATAAACCCCGCGCACAGGAGGCTCTTATCCTGGGGAAACCTCGAAGAAGCTCGTTACTCAGATAAGAAGGATGGAAGGACTGGTAAATGGTACAAAATATGGCAGGTGAGCAACCACACAGTCTCTATCTTGTACCCCAAATCATGATATTCACAGTAGCTACGCATATCCCCACTAGGCACCAAAAGCAAGCAGGAATTTTTAAGAAAAAAAGAAGACATTGGGGACAGGGCTCTCTCTACGTAAACGTTTCCTCTTTTCAACCATTACTGTTTCTCCTGCCTAAGTGCAGTGAGATGAAGTCAAAATCGGCAGTAAAATAGTGTGACTCCCAATTTTAAGCCCCTATTTGGCTTCCAAAATGCCTACATCCAAGTGCTTTGCCCAGAGATGATTTGCCAACTTTGTATTGAATTAATCATGTCGCTAAACCTCTTAAAACCTTATTTAGGGGACTTGCTTGTCTACTAAAGTGATGAAACTTAGTGGTGGCGTGTTTAAAGCTCTCTGTGGCTAGCCAGCAGGTTCAAACCCACTGGCTACTCAGCAGGGAAACTATGTAGTTGTCTGCTTCCATTGAGATTTCTCTGAAACTCACTGTTATGGAGTCAGTGCGGACTTGTCAGCACCCTATAGGACAGCTTGGAACTGGTTCTATGGGTTTTCCAGGCCTTTTTTCCAGTTTTATTGGCTCATAATTCATATATCATACAATTCAATCGTTCAATCCTGTCAGGAAAAATTGTACAATCATGACCATAATCGATTTCATAATATTTAATTTCTTTTTTCCGACCATGATTGCATCACCTTTAAAATGAGTTGGGTAATCACATTCAGTTCCAGCACTCCCTCCCGCCTTTGCTGTTCACTCCTGACATCCCCACACTCCCCGTCTCCAGCCAGCCACCCCTACATCTCCTCCAATCCCTGCATTACTCCTTGTCCCCATGCATGCACTCCTTCTGTGCTTCCCAAACTGATGAATCCAACACAAACAATAAAGAAGAAAAGTGAAATGAGGTGGTAAGGAGAAAACAGTAGTAATAAAAAGATAAAAATACCAACAACGAGCAAGAAAAAAATACCACCATCAATAGTTAAAAAGCCAGGGAAGGCCTTCTTGTCATAGAATAAGCAAGAGATCCTTACACCTAGAACAAATTCAGGTGGGTCTAGAACAGCAGTTCTCAACCTGGTGTGAAGAGCGTTACCCATGCTACGCCATGCTTCAAGACAAAATGTCATTGATTTGTCATTAGAAAGAAATATTTCACAATATATAATTGCATATTGTTTCTGTGCTTAATCACTATGCTTTAACTACCTTTAATTTTCACAATGAAAATAGATCCTGCATAGCAGATATTTACATGACGATTCATAACAGTAGCAAAATGACAGTTATGAAGTAGCAACGAAAATAAATTTATGGTTGGTGGTCACCACAACATGAGGAACTGTGTTAAAAGGTCACGGCTATAGGAAGGGTGAGCATCACTGGTCAGGAGGGCAGTCAACTGACCAAGTATCAAGTTTGATCCACCATGACCAGGATTACAATTATTTATGTTTGATACTGAGGCTCCTCCAAACCATTGCCTTTGGCTAAGGGCTGAAAAGCTTTCTGGGAGTAGAAAGCCCTTTCTTTCTCCAGCAACATGGCTGGCGGTAATGAACTGCAGACCTTGCAATATGTAACCACTCTAGCACAAAGGCTCCATCCACCATGGAGACGCCCAGCCTTGGAAATCCTGTGGGGTGGTTTAGCTCTGTTCTAGAGGGTGGCAATGAGGCACCACTGGCTCAGCAGCAGCGGGGTCATCTTTGGTCCACTTAAACACATCATTGGATTAAATTGAAAGGGACAAATATTTATGGAAATTAAATCATGTGCTACTATAAGATAGTGTAAGGTAGGGCTAGGATAAATAGATCCAGAGTACCTAAACACAAGCAGTCATATATTATTTCAAGAAAGGCATGCTGTAGATATCAAAATATGGCAGCTAATTCAAAAGTGCTCCGTGCTAACCTTTGACCCCAGTGGTTGTGAGGTGAGTGCATCTTAAGGAGCATCTGAATTGTACCTTGAAGCTGGGTGAACATTCGGAGGTTGAGAGAAAGTCACACTTAGGAACCAATGCACCAGGATAGAAAATGCCATAGACTAGTATTTCGAAAGTAGCCTGAAAGAAGAAGAAACTTTAGAAGTAAGGAAATCATGAGGAATCTGACTAAAATGGTAGGCGAGTAAAGGTGAGTCCATAATTTATTGAATTCTGAAACGCACACATTATGCCCATATTTGCAGAATCTGGGTCTGGTACATAGGAGGAAATATGAAGTCAGCAAAGTGTACTTTGTAGCACATCCTCAACCACCTTGATATTCTGAACTGTGGCCTCAGACTGACGCAGGCTGCCCAAGGTCCAGACGTGATATCGAGGTGGAAAGTAAGAACCAGGAGTCCAAATGAGGATGGCCATATTCCAAAGATCTGGCTCTTTCCAATTCACCCCCATTGCCTTCACTCTAGGGCTTTTTCTTATCATCCAAGCTCTTTAGCCTTTGTAATCTCTAATTCTTCTTGTCCTCAAGGTAAACCACTACAGTCACATTCACTACTGCTCTTTGATTTTGATTTCCAATTGGCTACTTACATACTTTCTCTCCTGTGGCCATGATCCACTCCGCCTATAAAAATTCATATGCCGATATAGATACACTTGGCACTCTATCCTGTTTCTCTTGAAGCACACTATTGACTTTGCTAAAAGAATGGTGTTAGCAATTGCACTCGATAGCACAGGTGCAGTTTATCTAAGGGGCAGAGAGGTAATTTGGGTTCATGAGTAAATAGAGAATATTCTAATGTAAGCATCATTCCCTTTAATGTTCCCTTGGTTGCTGTGCTTTGGAACCAATGTGAGGGGAAGCAAACAGATAACATATATGGGACTCCACAGCATTAAAGATAAAATAAACAAAGACTGCATACTTTAATGCA
Organism: Echinops telfairi; assembly: GCF_000313985.2. NCBI lineage: Eukaryota > Metazoa > Chordata > Mammalia > Afrosoricida > Tenrecidae > Echinops > Echinops telfairi. Next base: position 2,742,701 of record NW_022103917.1, on the reverse strand, counting down.
GGGTGAAAGAGGCAATTTCCCTGAAAAGCTAATAATTTGCTACTAACCACTAAGGGAAGAAGCTGCTGCTTCGTGGGCCTGTCTCCATTGCCAAACTATTTATCTAAAATTGCAAGTACTTAGATAAAATTAAAGTCGAATGAGTTCAGAAACATCCTTGGATTTCAAATCCAAAAGATAACTCGGAACATGTATAATGATTTTGTCTTCCAAGGTCACACTTTAAATTTTATGTTTTATTTTAATTGGAAGGAAAAAATTCAGATAATGTGGAAGCCCCAATTTGGGAACAAGTCTCTTTGGAAAGGTTGCCAAACCCCACAGCACAGATTGAAGAATGTCAGTGAGGGAGACCACCAGAGAGACAGACAGGACACTTCCCCCCCACCCCCAGCATATTCTTAAAATGCAGAGGAAGGAAGGAAAGAGAAAACAAGCCAAAATGTCTAACCAAACGCAGCATGAAAACAAGCCTGCCTCTTGCTTGTAATATCAGGAATTGGGTTTTGTGCTGTGTTGTACTTGATATTTTTTGAGAGAAATATAAATTAAAAATCTGATGATGTAGGGAAGAGGAAAAAAATAGCATTGCAGTCCATTTTGTTTATTTTAGACAGGAAACAAGGCTCTTCTCTGAAGAAGGCATTTTTTAAAAATTGTTTTATTGGGGGCTCGTACAGTTCTCATCACAATCCATCCATCCATCCATTGTGTCAAATGTTCTCAAAACATTTGCCTCCCACTATAGCCCCTAATATCAGTTGCTCATTTCCCCCCTCCCTTCCCCTCCCTCAAGAACCCTTCATAATTCATAAATTATTATAGTTTCGTCATAAGTTACCCTGTCTGATGTTTCCCTCCGCCCTCTTCTCTGCTGTTCATCCCCCAGGGAGGATGCAATATTTTATGGGAAGAGTTTTCTAGAAAGCACACATGATTGAAAAGGCTGGTGCCATCTAGCATTGTTTGACAAGCAGAGCGCTGCATGGAAATTTAGTTTAAAACCACCAGATTCAGTTTGATATGATTAAATGTGACAAAATGTGATTGATAAATATTGCACATGATTCTTGTCCTTGTGTGAGTGGTAGATTTGTTTACTTTTGCTATTTTTAGACGGCAGAATAGAGTTTATGAAATTGTAATTTTCTTCCAAGTCTCTACAATGCATTTGCATAGCAATATATGAAAGTTCATCAGGAGGGGGGAATGTTTTCTTACCTATATTTAATATTGACCCCTGCCATCTAGCTGAGAAGCAACAAATTCCACATCAGAGAAGTACACCAGCCTGTGTGATCATGAGGTGTTGATGGGATCAGGTATCCGGCATCAAAGACCCAGAACAAAAAATTGTATCATTGTGAATGAGGGAGAGTGCAGAGTGGAGACCCAAAGCCCATCTGTAGACAATTCGACTTCCCCTCACAGAAGGGATACAAGGAAGAGACCAGCTAGTCAAGGTGCAGTATAACACTTATGAAGCATACAATCTACTTCTTTAATGTTTCCTCCCCCCTATGACCATGACACCAATTCTACCTTACAGATCTGATGAGACCAGAGCATGTACACTGGTACAGACAAGAGCTCACAACACAGGGAATTCAGGACAGATAAACCCGCCAGGACCAATAATGAGAGTAGCGATACCAGGAGGGTAGGGAGAAAGGGGGAACCGATCACAATGATTGACATATAACACCCTCCAAGGGAGACAAACAATGGAAAAGTGGATGAAGGGAGACAGCAGTTGGATTATGACATGAAAAATAATAATAATTTATAAATTATCAAGGGTTCATGAGGGAGTGAGGGAGGGAGGGGGGAATGAGCTGATATCAAGGGCTCAAGTAGAAAGAAAATGTTTTGAACATGATGATGACAACATATGTACAAATGTGCTCGACACAATGGATAGATGTATGGGTTGTGTTAAAGTGATTTAAATATATATATTTAAATATATACATATATCCCGGCACTAAAGTGCAGTCCATAAACTAACAGCATCATGTGCTTTAGGTTTTCCATATTTACCCTTTAACATTAAACATTCAACAGATTTCTCATGATAAAACCACCCTGAAGTTCCTCAAAAACATAGATTAATTTGGAACATTTAGTGAAAGCTGTGAAAACCAGACATCAACAGGACCACCATGTTGTTTTTCTGGATCTCATATGTTGTGTGCCTTTGAAGAATCTTGTCTTGGAGTTGCAGACTTACCACTTTCCTATCACTCATTTTAGTGGGAAATATTTCAGTTTTCTTTTGGGAGGCAAGTTTCCACCTTACATACCATTTCCAGCATTTTATATCTACAATTGCAAATACAAACACTGTTCATTCTATAAGTACATGCTAAATGAAATCGATTAAAAATCAATGTTTGGCATTTTATGCAAGAGCACTTGATTTTGTATTACTGTTCCTTTAACTGAAAATGACCTTCTGGGAATGTAACCCACTTATAATTCATTGAACTCTTAGGTCTGCATTCATCGCACACTTGGTTACATGGGTAGGTTCCAAAGACCAGGTTGTTTGTGTAAAAATCAGAGTAATGCAAAATGGAGAATTTCTCTCTCTCACTCTGTCCTGTTTTCTGATTACCTATTTGTATGATTTTTAGTTTTACTTAGAAGTTATGATCACAGAAATCATGACAGCTGAGATGTGCTCATGGAATCAACACAATTGCAGTGAATTTGGTTATTGAGATGTCCCCATCACTGTGACAAGTCCAGGTTGAGTTCTTCCTCCTTGGACAGGAGGCTTGGAGGAGAGAAAGATAGCTGAAGCCTGGCAGTAGGTCCCACAGCTCACCCACTTCATCTTCTTACTCTTCTGGGTCAGAGCTTCTCTCCCAGAGCAGCCTCCCGGGCTCTACTCTCAACCCAGCGGCCCTGCATTTTCTACCCCAGAGCCTGTGCTGCCCTCCTGGCAAGTTACCAAAGCTCAGAGCATCTTTCCCGGCCACTGGGAGACTGGCAGCATCAGGCGGGTTTGGGCCCAGTACAGCTCACATTGTGATGCTGTCACATTTATACCCACTGCTTCCAAACTCCTTCTCAGAGGCCCCCTCTTTCCCCCCACAAACCTCCCCTCCTCACCCAAGAGCAGTGTCCAATTGCATGGCCTCAGGTCACCTAGACGCTGAGAACCCAGATCAGGTGCTGGCTAGTCTGTGGTCACCAAGGAGGCTGACCCAGTGCCACAGTTGAGCAGAGGGCATGCAGCAGTGAGGTCTAAGCTTTCCAGAGGCCACTTGGAGACCATCTGGGAGGGAGGGGACATTTGGCAGTTGTTGCTGTGATGCCTCCAGGCAGGTTAATGTGCAAAATGCTAGCATGCTAGGTTTTTACCAATGCAGAATGCAAGATAGTGTGATAGTCAGTCACAGGTAGGTATAAAAGCCAGGAAACATTTCAACTTGCTGTGTGAATGTACACAAGTAGAAGTCAAAGAGTGGAGTCTTTGGAAATTTTTAGGGCTGGTGGGGGAGGGAATCAATTGTTGATAATATAATTTGAAATAAGATTTAAAGTATTCTGATTTTCTGTTTTCTCATTTGTACAGTAGGGAACATATTTAATACCTGATTATTTATGTCTCTTACAACTTTAACATGCTATGAATCCCTTTAGAGCTGAGTACAAAAATATATATTTTTCAGAGCACTACCCTAGAAACTGGCCAATCAAACAGACTTCATTCAATCATGTTTCAAAACACATTTACAATTATCATTATTACCAATACATTTATGCTTCAGACCTAAATTAAGGTGTCTTCTAGTAAGAAAGAGAAAATATTTGTACCTTCAACCGCAAAACTGGGAAACACCTATATTAATGGATCCAGAATCACATGAATTTTAAAGTCAGAATAATCTACCAAAGGAGGATGAGAAAATGTTGAGTAAGATGTTTCAGTTGATATTCAGTCTTCAAAAGATAGTTCCAACCCGAGGAAACGTTTCTGGCAAGGGTTATTGCATGAGCAAAGATGCTGCCAACAAAGAAAAATGCTGCTACGGGTTTGTAGAAGAAGAGGAGGTTAAGGCAGCCATGCTATTTAGAAGAGAATTACAGTCACTCAAACAAGAGGTAAGACAGCTCTGAATTGGGCTGGTAATCAAAAGGGCAAGAATATATATATATATATAATATTTATAAATAAATATATTAAATTATCAGCAATTTGGTTTTCTCTCTCTAGAGAACCCTGTCTAACACATTTTGGTACCCGGAGTGCTTCTAGAGAAATAAAATCATAAATATGGGCTTCTCAAATTGGCTCTCCAGCCTGATTAGTCTTAACACTAGTGATGCTACTTCAACACCCCAAAGCATGGATGAGTCTGCTACTCCTACTAATCCATGGTGTGAAGTAGAAAAGATAATACGTAAAGTGGCACCACCGATAGACGAGGTGCTGGTTAAAGGAGAGGCTCTGAATGATCGTATGTTTGATATTTTCCAGGGGTTTTGTAAGGATGACAAGTATAGGGAAGCTGTTTGGCTGGTCCTTCTTACAATGGAAAGTGTGATTGAGGAGAGGGATGGTCTCAGAGCCTCGGAAGTGCGCGTCAGGTGCAGACTAACGGATCTGAAAACTTCCACCTGTGCTACAAAGGAGAGCCTTCTCTAGTAAAAGAGCTGACACTGCTGATAATCAGATCCAGAGGCTCATTATCCAAGTGGCAGAATTACAACAGCAGCTGAATTGCAGATCTAGAGCAGTGTCTGAAACCAAAGTGAGGGCATTGATTAGGAAAAGTTGGGACCCTGAATCATGGGATGGGAACATATGGGCTGATGATCCAAAAGAGGAGGATATTTAACTCTTAGAGAAAATTGACCCACCCCAGTTGATAGATCCACCCCTCCCAGCTGAAAGTATTAATTCACAATCCACATGAGCAGATTAGCCAAACTATGCAAGTTGATATGCCAGGTGGGGCTGCCTTAGTAGCACTGCCTGAGAGAGATGCCTTGCAAGACTTTGCTGAGAACACCCAAGAAACACCCTCACCACCCATTATTTCCTTTAGACCTGTCACTAAAATTAAGTCTCAGAAAGCTCCTAAAAGTGAGGTTGAGATGATTACCCAAGAAGAAGCGCACTATACGCATAAAGATCTGCTCGAGTTTTCAAATATGTACAAGCAGAAGCCTGGGGAATATCCACGGGAATGGTTACTAAGGGTGTGGGCTACTAGTGCACGAAATGTAATATCAGGTGATCATGGCTATTTGGAAAGATGAATGGATGTGGTTTGGTGGCCAAATGGGGTGGGAAAAGATGATTGAGAAGGAAAGAGGAATTCACCTTTGGTTATCATTTTTTAATTCTGTGTAATTTAGAAACTGATGATGACATCACTGAGGATAGGCAAAGTAAGAAGAACAGCTGATATGGACAAGCCACACGAATAATCAGTCAGGGTTAGCAGGTAGTGGGTGGTATTGGGCTGCTAACCACAAGGTCAGCTGTTCAAAACCACCAGCCGCTCCGCAGGAGAAAGATGAGGCTTTCTACTACCATAAAGAGTTACAGTCTCAGAACCCCACATGGGCTGTTTTATTTTAGCCTACCTGGTCACGATGAGTCAGAATTGACTTGATAGCAGTGAAAATTCTCAGCAGACAGTGAGAAACAACAGAAAATTTGACTTGAGGGAAAGAAGTGGGTCATGATTTTGGAATGATCCCCTTAGGTATGTTAATTGAGAACATAGTAATAAATGATATTTGTAAGGATTTGAATGGCCAGAGAAGAGGACTAGAGGCTACAGGCCCTATTCATGGGGCATCATCTCAGCATGGTGTGATGTCTAACATGATTAGGTTACGCACATCTTTTCTCCTCCATGATTGATAGTAGATTAGCCACACATATTCATCTTTTTGACAAACTAGTTAATTCAATTAGGTGGATAACAAACTAAATCTGAGTGTGTATGTGATAAATGGAATCTGCTCTTTTCTGCAATGTTCTGATGTAGAATTATAAAGCCTCAAGGAGGATAACTAATGTATGCCTTTAATGTTCACTCACTGAAATCCAGTCTGCCCTGGTCCAGGCCTTTGGGAGAAGTAGATCAGTCATGGTCGTTGCCATCAGAAAGCTGACGTGGTAAGGAAGGGCACAAGGAGCTCTCAGCGGAGACAAAACGAGAATATTTCCTTCTAACCCTCTTACTCAATATTTGCCAGTTATATTTTTAGCATGTTTAAAGGTAGGAAGAAGCAAACTCTTCCACCAGGGAACATTCCCTTAGAGACTTTGAATGTAACTAGATGATAATGAAAATGTTCAGCCTAGAAGGGTCAAGAGAATTACATTCTCCCTCTGTTGACCTTTGGAGTTAACATTTGGGAAATTGCGGAAGGGTACATTTCAGTGGGTCCCTGGATTATCCAAAGAAACTATTTAATTCCAATCACTGAAGTAAACCATTTCATAATAACTCTCACATTATTTTCTAAGCAGTATCAATAAAATGGAAAATGTATTAACAAGCTCCATTTTGCATTGTTATTAGAAACAATGAAAAAGTAGCTTAAAATGTATTATCTTGCTTGGAAAAGCAAGAAATAATTAAACATTGGAGTTCTCAACCACTGAAAAGGTGAGTGCATAAAAATATCCCCAGGAAATTAATGTTGCTTGCAAAGAATATTAAAATATTAAATCCACCCCAACATCTGGGAGATAAATTCTCTTTATGCATTTTTCCCTTTTTCAAATGAAGATTGGGTTATATTTTTGCCTGAACAATGAAGAATTTGATGGTGTTTTTTCTGCCCCCCCCCCAAACAAATAAAACAAATCATTTTCCACACTTTTGCCCTTTCAGCAACAAAACACCATAGATTTTCTTACCCCTAAAATATAGTCTTATTAAATTCCACAGTGAGGCTTGGACTGTATGAATACAAAACTGTTATTTTACATTCAAATCTGGTCCAATTATAATACTGTGCAATCTTGAGCTAAATTGTTCTCCCTTGTCTTCGAGATAAATGTTGATTTAAAGATTATAGAAGAGAATTAAACAAAAATTGATCCCTGCAAGTTTCCCATAACTTTTATGTTTATGTAAGGACAGCTGCTAAAATAAACCACCTTCAGTTTTTCCAAATGCCTCTTGATTGTTGAAAACTGCCTCCTGGGTTTTGATGTCTATGTGTCAGAAAGATTGCTGAAGAATGAAAGAAAACCAAACTTGGAGAATTTTACTTCATTATCTGAAGTTTACAAATGTGCTCAGTGCTATTTTAATCGTTTCACAGCAGTCTTGTTTAATGCTTAACATGGGTATAATGCATCTCTCAATTCCACTGATATTTACTTCAACAAATATTCAGAAAGAGAGGCTCTTCCCCGCTCATAGGTCCTTGTGGTATGACACACAAAAAGGGTTCAGAAAAGTTTATAGAAAAAAAAGTGCATTAAGTTGTAAGACCGTTGTCCCTAAATTGTGAAGCCCCAATGTACTTTTATTAGAATTAGGCATATTTTTGATCATTGCCTTTCTAAAAATCCCTTATACTGAATCTCTTCCCATATCATAAATTATCCAATTATATTTGGTTGAAGGTGAGAAGAATTCAGGAATAGAAAAGAAGAACCACATAATGTCTTATCTCTTTTCCCTGTCACACAAATGCATGTAGCCAACATGGCGCTCACCATAAGGACTCAATGTGTGGGATGTAATGGGATATAATGGGATATAAAGGATTCAAGTCAGGCTGTTGATCAACTTATTGATCCATACACCAACCATTCACACATCCATCGATCCATCGATCCATCCATCCATCCATCCATCCATCCATCCATCCATCCACCCATCCCTAAAGCCTTAATTTAGACCCAGGTTATACGTCCCCCCATTGCACATTTTCTTGTCGGTCACTTTGCCTATTTTCCCGCTCTCCTCTTTCTGAATTCAACATCCTGATTCTTTTAAGGCAGGACTCTAATCTTGTCACTTACTCATTCCTAATTCTATAGTGGCTCCCCGTTTGAGGGTCACTAGCAGTTTGTTTTGTCCATACAAGTCCTACCAACTAAAGTGAACCGAAGACCATCATGTTTTCATTTCTCTGATTTCTTATCCCATTACTCTTTCCAACCATGATTGTCCCCCCACCCCATTCCAACATACATAAATTATATTTGTTTTTAAAAACATAAATCCCTCATTTATTAAAAATTTTCCATTATCTTTCTATCCACCCTCCAAGTTGGAAGTTTCTTCTCTCACTTCTAATCACTCATAGACCCTTATCTAACTTCCTCTTATGGAACAAATCATCTTCTACCTCTTTTTGTATTGTAGATAATATTCTATTTATTTAAATGTCTTATTTTGTCTACCACACTATAGTCTTGTATAGAACTGTGCTCATTTTCATGTCCTTCAAAATGCCTATGGAGCCATGGTAGACTACATATTGAACTGCTAATCTCCAGGTCGGTGGTTTGAAACCACCAGGCACTTCACAGGAGAATGATGAGGTTTTCTGTTCCCAGAAAAATCTAAAGTCTCAGAAACTCAGAAGGACAGTTCTATTCTATTGCGATGTGTCTGAATCAACTCACTGGCCGCTGGCTTGGGCTGCTGTTCACAATGCCTGGTCCAATGCCATGCACATTTGATAAAAAAAGTGCTGTATCCTAGTTTTTACTTTCAATTATTAGAACTTTTGTTGCTAGAAATGACGGTGAAATTTGCATCTTGATAATGGGAAACAGCATTGCATAAAAAGAAGCACATGGAAGATGGCAGGTCTAGGTTCACAACTTGCTTCGCTCTTAGCTGGAACTTGGGCTTAGGCAAAAATGGGTTTCAATAATGCTCCAATTTATAGGTGGCTTCATGTCATCTGGTGCGTAGTGGGTTATGTGTTGGGCTGCTAACCACAAGTTCAACAGTTCGAATCCAGCAGGTACTCTGAAGGAGAAAGATGTAGCTTTCTACCCCCAGAACCAGTTACAGTCTTGGAAACCCACAAGGGCAAGTCTGTACTGTCGGATAGGACTGATATGAGTTGAAATCAATTCAATTGAAGTGAGTTTTGGTTTGCTTTCCCAAGGCCCCTAAACCAAAAGACAAACTCAGTGCCATGAAGTTGATCCTAACGCCTATAGGTCCTGTAACTACCCTTGTGTTTCTGAGACTAACTGTTTACAGCAGTAAAAAGCCTAATCTTTCATCCTTGGAGCAGCGGCTGTATTCAAACCCTGAAGTTAGCAGTCCAATGCATAACCACCAGGCCACCAGGGCTCCTAAAAGTCTTAAATTATATAATGTATGTAAATATCAACACAATGCCTGTGATCATTGCTTTCTCTCGGTAATTTGACAATACCATTCCAGTGTAATTTTGAGATATATCATTGCTGTCAAAAGTTGTCCTGTAATTCAATTTGGGACTCTTAGTAGATTTTCTGTCGTTTAATCTCTGGCTACTTTTAAGTACCTCCCTTGGACTTTTGTTGCCTCGCAGATCTGTCTCTAGGTGTAAATTTCAAGAAGAGTACCACATCTGCTTTTCTTGTGCCACAGAGGCAAAAATACAGCAGGAAGGACTCTGAGTTGCTGGTTTTTTCTTCTGTAACTGTAATTAGACATGTATGACACCCATCACTTAATGTAATGTATTTTCATTTACTTGTTTTTCTGTGCTTAATTCTGTGTTCTTTCTTCACATTTACTGGCCAAAGAGTAACTTTATCTTCTGTTGCTAGTCTGCTATTTAATCAATTTACAGAGCCATCATCTTCATGTCTGAAACAATGTAATTTCCTGTCATTAATTTTATTCATTTTCAAAAACTCATGCTCATTTTTATAAGCTCATTGTTTACTAACTTTTTTATTATTTTCATTTCTTTAATATTTCTTTCAGAATAATTTCGTACTCTGTGGCACTGCGGCATAGGCGTGGCATAGTGGACCACACCTTGAGCTGCTAACTGAAAGTTCAGTGGGTAAAACCAAACAGCTGCTTCTTAGGAGAAAGATGAAGCAGTCCACTCTGTAGAGATTTAGATCCCCAGAAACCCCAAAAGGCAGTTCTACTCTGCCCTACCCACCGCTTGCCTGTCAGGTTGTCCTACTGTAGTAGTTTATGTGTTTCTGTGATGCTAGAGAATTGACAGATACTAAAGGCTGAAAGGTCGTTGTCGGAGGTAGTGTTGGAGGAGGGGCCCCTTAGATAGGAAAGGCACTCAAAATATGACTGAGGAGCTGCTGCTTTCTCAAGGTGGTGTTAACTGTGGTGACTTGAACGGATTAAAGCCTTTGCGAGTGGAGTCTTCTGAACCTTCATTTGCTGATAACACACAACTCGCGGTAGGAAGAAATAGCTGTAAAAGTACAAGAGTTATCAGAATCTGGAATGTTCCAAGTATAAATCTATGAAAATTGGAAGTCATCAAAAATGAAATGGAACTCATAAGGGTCAATATCGGAGACATTAATGAACTGAAATGGACTGGCATTGGCCTATTTGAATCTGAAAGCCATATGGTTTATTATGCTGGAATGGCACAATCAAAAGGAGTGGTGTTTCAGTCATTGTCAAAAAAGGGCATTTCAAAATCTACTGTTCAGTACAATGTGTCTGTGATAGGATTACATCTATCTGTCTTCAAGGAAATCCAATCAACACAATTATTATTTAAATTATACACCAGCCATGAAGCCTATTGCTGCAGAAATTGAAGAATTCTATCAACAGCTTTTGTTGGAAATTGATCAAACATGCAATCAAGATGCATTGATAATTATTGGTGCTTCCAATCCAAAAGTTGTAAAAAAAAAAAAAAAAGAAACGCAGGGCCATCAAATTGATTCCAACTTATAGCCACCCTTTAGGACAGGAAAAAACTGCCACTGTGGTTTTCTGAGACCTGGTAACATAGTGGTTACTAATTGATCTTTAATCCACAAGGTTGGCGGTCCTAAACTACCACCTGCTCTGCAGGAGAAAGACAGGGCTTTTTACTCCTCTAAGTAATTTCAGTCTCAGAAAGCCACAGGGGTAGTTTGACCCTATCCTATAGAATTGCTATGAGTCCACATGGTAGTAAATTTGGTTTTGGGTTTGGAACTCTTTATAAGAGTAGAGAGGCCCATCTCTGTCTTGAGGAGCAACTAACCTGTGGCTTCAAATCGTCAAGCATGTGAATCATAACCCAATTCTGTAATAACTACCACCAGGGCTCTGAAAGAAAGGAATTGTCATTGGAAAATATGGTCTTGGTGATAGAAACAAAGCTGAGCAGCATATTATAGAATTTTAAAAGACCAATGATTGATAACAAATATATTTTCCCAATAATACAAAGGCAATTATACATGTGAACTTCTCCAGATGGAATACACAGAAATTAAATTTAATACAACCGTAAGAAGAGAATACGGAACACCTCAATATCAGCAGCTAAAACCATCACAGAGGCTGACTATGGAATAGAGTATAAATTGTTCATATGTAAGTTCAGGTTGAAGATTAAGAAAATGAAAACAAGTTCACAAGAGCCAAAATATGACCTTGAGTCTATCCCACCTGAAGTTTGAGAAAATCTCAAGATCAGACTTGACACATTCAGCACTAATGACAGAAGATCTAATGAGCTGTGATAGGACATCAAGACCATCATTCATGAGGAAAGTAAAAATTCATTAAAAAGACAGGAAGGAAAGAAAAGATCAAAGTGCATGTTAGGAAAGACTTTGAAAATTGATCTGTTTTTCAAAAATCATTTTATTGGGGGCTCTTACAGCTCTTATCACAATCTATACATGCATCCATTGTGTCAAGCGCATTTCTATATATGTTGCCATCGTCATTTTCAAAATGTTTTCTTTCTACTTATTCCCTTAGTATCAGCTCATTTTCCCTCTCCCCCCATCTCCCTACCTCATGAACCCTTACTCAGGCAAATGAAATGATGAAGTCAACGCACTGAATAGGAAATATCAAAGGGCAGCTTGAGAAGACAAAGAAAAATATTGTATTGAAGTGTGCAAAGATGCAGAGTTGGAAAACTAAAAGGGATGAACACACTCAGCATAATTAAACTGAAAGAACTCAAGATAAAAGGCAAGCCTCAAAATGCAATCTTGAAAGATGCAATGGGAAAAACATTGAATGACGTAGGAAGCACCAAAGGAAAATGGAAAGACTACACAGAGCTACTTTACCAAAAAGAACTGGTTGACAATCTATTATTTCAGGAATTAGCATATGAGACACAGTCAATGTTGCTGATGGAAGAAGTTCAAGCTGCATTGAAAGCATTAGGACAAAAATAAGGCTCCAGGAATTGATGAAATACCAATTTAAATGTTTCAACATGCTGATGAATTACTGGAAGCACTTACTAGTCTATGCCAGGATATTTGGAGACAACTATTTGGCCAACTTACTGGAAGAGATCCATATTTGTACCCAGTACAAAGAAAGGTGACCCAACAGATTTCTCAACTTCTAAAACAATATCAGTGTTATCAAATGCAAGCAAAATTGGCTGAAGATCATCCAACAATGGTTGCAACAGTATATTGATAGGGAGCTGCCAGAGGCTCAGGCCAGATTCAAAAGAGGACCTGGAACAAAGGATATCATTGCTGATGTCAGATGGATCATGTATGAAAGCAGAGAATACCAGAAATCAACTCTGTGGTTCATAAAAAACTACAGCTAGTCTGGAGGAGAATGGGACTTCTGAACCACTTCAGTGTGCTATTATGGAACTTGTACATGGATCAAGAGGCAGTTGTGACAACAGAACAAGGGAATACTGCTTGGTTTAAAATCAGGGTTGTATCCTCTCACTGTACTCATTTAATCTGTGTGTTGAGCAAATAACCAGAACATTTGTATTATATGAAGAAGAGGACATCAGGATTGGAGGAAGGCTTATTAATAACCGACAATAAAGCATATCACACAACCTTGTTTGCTGAAAGTGAAGAGAACTTGGAACACTTGCTCGTGAAGATCAAGGACTGCATTCTTCAATATGGATGACAACTCAATGTAAAGTGGTGAGAGGGGTGATACTGGGAGGGAAGAGGGAAGGGTGGGTAGAAAGGGGGAACCGATTACAAGGATCCACATATAACCTCCTCTCTGCAGGACGGGCAACAGGAAAGTGGGTGAACAGAGACACCAGGCAGTGTAAGATATGATAAAATAATAATTTCTACATTATCAAGGGTTCGTGAGGGAGGGGGGAGCGGGAAGGGAGGCAGGAAAAAAGAAAAGATCAAAATCCTCACAACTGGACCAATGGGAAATGTCATGATAAATAGAGAACAGATTGAAGTTGTCAAGAGATCAAAAGGCACGTTGCATTGGGTCAATCTGCTCTATCAGACCTCTTTAGAATTTTGAAAACCAAGGATGCTCCTCTGAGGACTAAGGTGCCCCTGACCAAACCATGACCTTTCCCATTGCCTCAAATGCGTATTAAAGTTGGCGAAAGGAAGACAGTAGAATTGAATTGTTATGCTAGTGAACTAGCATGGACTGCCAAAAGGACACATAAGTTCCTCTTAGAAGAAATACAGCTAAAGTGTCACGTAAAAACAAAAATGGCAAGCCGCTGTCTTGCATATTTGGACATGTCAGGCGAGTGCCTGGAAAAGGTGTGGTAAAGGGGAGAGATGAAGGATCTCTAGGGGATGAATTGACACAGGGGCTGCCACTCTGGACTCGATACTGGGAATAATTATGAGGGAGCGGCAGTGTTCCTTCTGCTATGCAGAGAGTCTGTCTGGGTTGTGACAGACTCAATGACACCTCAAAAGAAGACTGTCCGACAAGGTCAGTAAGAGTCAGAATGAACTCAATTGCGGGAATTTTGGGGGTCAGATAATTCTTATATAATGGTCCCATGGGGTTTAGCATCACCATGTCTTGTTTACCTGTGTATTGGACTATTGGGGTGTATTTATATTCAGTAGATCTTAACACGTATGAACATGGACATTTTTTTGTTTTTAAATATGGGATTTGTTTTTATTTGTAGCACACCAATGTTATTTATCTGAGACTACATTGGACCCTGAGAAGTTCCCATCATGTTGTAGGACTTTTAACGTCAATTCTGTCACCTTTATACTGACCCAAGTCTTATTATGTCCCATGTGTTACTAATATGAGATAAATACAGTCTTTACAAGATGTCCTCGCTACTCAGATCTCCACAACCTGAACTCAGATCTCCACCCCTTTTTTTAAAATCAATTTATTGGGGCTCATACAATTCATCACAATACATAGATCAATTGTGTAGAGCACATCTATACATTTGTTGCCCTCATCATTCCCAAAATTCGCTTGCCTCTTGGGTTCCCAGAATCAGCTCATTTTCCTTTTTCCCCCTCCCCCTC
>NW_022103917.1:2699175-2728094 GCF_000313985.2 Echinops telfairi | reverse complement strand
CCACTGTCACCCCTGGTCCTGAGTGGTTCATCTGTCCTAGATTCCCTGCGTTTCCAATTCCCATCCACCCCCTTTTTTTAAATGGTGGGAAAATGACCTAGGAAGCCCTTTGTTTCAGAAGTACAATGTATCATGAAGACACTTTCTCATAGAATTAGTTGTTGTTAGTAGCAGGGACCTATAAAGAATATATTCTGTCTTACTCAAAATGGAAGGTTTCTGATTGTATACATTTTTTACTGGAGTATATAATAGTTGGTCTGGATTTTATGTCTTCAGTTGCTTTCTGCATGTATAGTTGTATCTCTCATGTATATTTGCATATCTCAATAATTTTTGAGCTTACTTAGATCAGGAACCATGTAGTCTACTTCAATTGCATTCTAACAATATCTGTAATACACTAGGTTCTCAATAAATGCCTGTTTAATAGACATGGAAAAGTTCCATGCTCTTTAATTCATCTGATCAGAATTTATGGTGGAAAATAAGAATGTGAATAATCTTGAGATGCTCTGCAAAGTAAAAGATAGGAACCCCCAGATGTGAACATACATGTCTATTTATAAAACCAGAATATAAATTTCCCTCTTTAAAAAATTCACAGGCTCTAGCTTCTTGTGCATTTTCTCGCATTTCACTTCAGTATTTTTGCTCTAACTCCCTAGACAGAAAGATAAAAAGCATCAACACTATTTTATGCCATTCCCTGGAAAATAAAAGAAGTAAAAGACACACATGAAATTCTAACTTTTTAAAATATGGAATTAAAAATCTGTATTTTCTGAGTCTGTGTCACATTTATTAATAATGCCATTACACATCATGGGACCTTTATGGGCACAAAGAACAATTCTACCATGAGGATTATTTGATGATAACACAAATATTAAAATGATAAGAACGGAAGTTCTGAAATAAGAGCGTTAATTAAAAGATCAAAGGGAAATGCATAGTCGATACTGAATTATAAAAGACCAGTCATTTACATGCTGTGCTTCCTCTCTGTTTTAGCAACTTAGAGGCTTCACTATGACCTTCCCTAAAGGGTGGGAAGAGACATTCAATGAGCAGAAATTCTGTTCTGTCACTCAGAGAAATCTTGACAGTTCCAATAAAGGACATAGAGAGAAGGCATTGAATTTTCACTTTCAAAGGAGGTTTGTAAATCATGCATGTTCCTTTTTTATTTGACCTTGTTTACATTAATAATCTAAAATGAGTAGTATCTACAGCTATTCAGTACTCGCATTTGTGCTGATCAATATATATTATGCCTGAGGGTCAAAAATTCAGCAGAGGCAGGCTGTTGGCCAGATAGTCCCCACATTATTTACCTACCTTGGTCAAACCTTTGAAATGAATCTTCATTTTCCAACTAAAAGCTCAAATATTGTCTAAATAGTTCTGAACTGTCAGCAGGCCCTGCCCAAAGAATTAAAGGTATTGGCAGCAATGCAAAGCATATGTTTCTTGAATTCAGCCCCAAATCTTTCTCACATTACTTTCTACAGCAACTGAAATTTGTAAAATGATGCTTGATGTGGGACAGCCCGTATCCATTAGGATTTGAATGCCATTGACCCTGACAATGTAAGTGATCCATTTTATTGGTTAGCTGTCATGTTGGCAAACAGACAGCAGAGGATAACCAGGACTTTTTTGGAACCAGATCCAGAGACTATGTGCAGTTTTAAATGTAAGTGCTTAGGGAGGCACTTAGTTCAGAGGAATGTGTTTTGGCCAGGCTCTGCCACTTTGCTATTAGAGATACCCTTACATTGTAGCACTCGATCAATGAGTCCAGTGGTAAAAATTACTGACCACTAGGTCATTTGTGACTTAGAATATCTTCAGGATATATTTCTGTAACCTTTAATTCATTTGAAACCATGTATTGTTAGAGTGAGGACACAATGGAAAGAGGCTGATATGATGTCTATCACCATGCCAGGTTGGTTGCCACTGTGATTTTAGCACAGCCCCGAGCACTTCATGAGTGAGATGAAGTGAAGCAGCTGTGAACTCAGCCTGATGACAGGAAATACATTACATATGTGAACAGCATTGCTTGCAAGTTAGGTGAACCTGTATTTGAATCCTAGATCTGGTCCATGCTAATGCTATGACTTTTTTTGGGGGGGGGGCATTGAAGTTTTTAAATTTAATTTCAATTAAAAATTATATTTCAAGGTATAGAAGCAAACAAATACAAAGTATTCTCTCCAGTCATGTCAAACTGATGGTGAGCCTATAGAGGATTTCTGAGACAGTAAACCCACAGTACTGTACTATGAATGGGAATATATACTTCTTTTCTCATGTTAAGGAACTCTAGTGATGGTATTCCCTCAAGTTTTACAATCTTGGAAACTATGGGTTAAAATCAATTTGATGGAAGTGGGATTTTGGAGTTTTCTCCTTTTGTTAAAAAAATGTATTTTATTAGGGGCTCTTACAGCTTTTATCACAATCCATTGTGATATCCATTGTGTCAAACACATCGGTACATATGTTGTCATCATCTTTTTCAAAGCATTTTCCTTCTACTTGAGCCCTTGGTATCAGCTCCTCATTTTTTTCCTCCGTCCCCAGCCCTCCCTCCCCCATGTCCCCTTGAAAATGTTTAAATTATCCTTTTTTTATGTCTTACACCAACCGCTGCCTCCCTTCTTCACCCACTTTTCTGCTATGACTTCTTATAGCATATTTAGACTCTGAGTATGAAACCCAAGCCTGTTGCCATCTAGTCAAGCCTGACCCATGGCAACCCATGTGTTACAGAGTAGAACTCCTCCATAGTGGTAGAAGCAGACTGCCACCATTGGGTGCACTTGAACCGCCAACCAAAGGTTAATAGCCAACTGAAAATAACTTATGTCATCAAGGGACCTTTTATTCTCTGAGTACATTTCCTTAATGGAGTATGAGGGATGTGGGGGTGTGAAGAGGAGTTGATAACACCATAGAGTGCTTGTGTAGTTTAAATAAGGAAAGCAATGCAAAACATGTTATAGTGTTCCTGACACACCATAAATTTTGCAATATTGGTTATCCAATGTTTTCAAGTCAAGTCCAAATCATAGCAGCTGCTCAGAGGGCTTCAGGGAGTGTAAATCTGTCCTAAAACTGGCAGTCCCACGTTTCTTGCTCTGAGTGACTGGTGGGTTTGAACTGTTAACCTTTCAATTAGCGATCGAGTGCTTAATCGATGGTGCTACTAGGGCTCCTTTATTTTAATATTACTACCAAATACTATTGTGTAATTTAATTTTGTCATAGTCTACAATCCATTAGGCATGGAGTATGAGGCACTGTGTGAGTTGCTGTTGTTAGGTGTCGTTGAGTCATTTCTGGCCCATGTTGCCCCTGTGTACAAGAGAGGGAAGCCCTGTCCGGGCCTGCGCAGTCATCACGGTGGTTAGGTTTGAGCCCCCTGTGGTAGCTGCTATGTCAATCCCGCTTCACCATGGTCTTCCTTGTTTCACTGCTTCTCAGCTTTAGCAAGCATACTGTCCTTTTCCAGGGACTGGTCCCACCTGACAACTTGTCCAATATACGTGGGGTGAAGTTGTCTCGCCATCCTTGCCTCTAAGGAACATTCTGGCTCTACTCCTTCCAATATGTATTATCATCTTAATTCCACAGGTAAGGAAACTGAGTCTCGGGTATTTTAGGTTACTTAGCTGAAGCCACATAGCCTGATAAATAAGGGATTGAGAGTTGAATAAAAGTCGACTTAATCCCCTAAACTGTGCCTCTCCTCCTGCCCCTCTTAAATAAATATTTCTTGTGATTGTGGTTCAGTAGCCTTAGTAGTGCTGTTAGGGAAGTGCTGGACTGCTAACTGCAAGGTTGGCAGTTCAAAACTATCAGCCTCTCTGCAGGACATGTGGAGGCAATTCACTCCCATAAGGATGATAGCCTGGGAAACCCTGTATATAGGTTGCTATGAGTGCCAATTGACTTGACGACCTTAGGTTTGTTTGGTTTCTTTTTGGGTTATTTTGGTTAAGATCCCAGTTGAGCAGCAGAAAGTACATGTGGGGACTCGTTAACTTGGCCTCTAGATGAATAATTCAGTGTATTCAAGATATCAACTTTCAGCAACCCTGACCATCTGTCATGATGAGTCGAAGTTCCAGCATAGTCCACACAGTCCTACAGTGCTGTAGACCTTGTCCCTCAGAACTCACACACATGCACACCCACCAAGAACTCTGTTGCTGTCACTTAAAAGAAATAGAGGATACTCGTTCAACCTGAACTGAGTGGCACTTGTGAGTGTATGGTCAAAATGTGTTCAAGCGTAAGGCCCAGTGGTGTGTCCCATTGGCTGAATTCACATTTTGAAAGGCATTCAGTTCAAAAATACTCGTAAGGCATAATAGTGAAAAGTGAAATGTTCAGGTGGTAAACACACACACACACACACACACACACACACAGGTGGAACAGTGAACATACGTAGAGACTGACAAGACAGGGGAAGAATACGGAGCTGCTGAAGCACCATAGCAGTCAGAGCCTTCAAACTCGTTCCAACCGCTGCCATCATAGTCTCCAGAAGGCTAATGAGGGATTTCAGCAGCATAACACAGGGTAATAGAAGGGGCTAGGAAGAACTTCAGCTTGGCACAATAGCATGTGCCAGTCACTGAAAGGCTGTGCATTCAGTTTGAAAAATCAATGAAAGGAAGAAAATGCTATTAGTTCCTGTGATTGTTCGAAGGCTGACTTCAAGGTGATGGGTGAAGCTGAATCTAGTTTCTGTGATCCAAGAACAGCCACAAGAAAGCTTAATTCCTCCCCCAAAACCATTCTAAGGCAGCTCTGATTTCTGGATCAACAAAATTTTAAAGTGACTCTGAATTGCATAAAGAGCCAGGTTTAAAATATACAGTTCTTTTCCCAATGGGACCTATGAGTGCTCTGGTGCACAATTCCTAAACAATAGTTGAATGCTATGAAAAGGAAAGGAAAGGCTAACCAACAATAAAAATGATCAAAAATACAATTACGTCTGTAAAGACTGTACCATTTCATTTATCCGTGTATGTACTCAGCAGACATTTATTGAATACTGAATTGCTGGACAGACCCAGGGAGAAATGTGGGTGAGATAAAGAAACCTGATTCATAGCTGTTCCCTGAAGAAATTGAGGAAAAGCCAATTATTTTGCAGGAGTAAAAATGCAAAAGAAAAGAGGAATCGATGGCTAGGCATAAGCCTAACTGTACATGGTCAATAGTTGACCTATTGGAATTAAATTAAACTTACTCCCTGAATCCCAACTCTCTCATCTAAACAACTTGAGTTGCTGTGATAATCAAATGAATAAAGGTACATGAATGTGGACTTCTCTGGGACATGACACATTAAATGAACACAGGACAAATTTGAAAGGTGGGTAGAAAAAGATGGGCTGCTTAGGGAGCTGGGGACCTAAAGAACAGTGGTGAATTCAATGGATTTTTTTCCATCCTTGCATCATGTATTCCAGACTTGAAACTGAAACAAAACAAAAACAGTAACTAGAAGATGCCATCAGGTGTGTACAAAAAAAGAGCCTGCTCTTTCTGGCTGAATTTTTGGCCAGGAAAGAGAAAAACTAACAAGAGAGAGAAAGATTTTATAAACGAATCGGGGTGGGATCCTGGGCTTCAACCCTTACTACGCTTGAAGACATGCCCCAAGACACCCCAGGGGTAGTGCTAAGGACCCAAGAGGTCCATCCTTGTCACGTGTTGGTGATCCATCCAACATTCTTTATAGTCAGCCTAGGCTATGTGAATAATGTGGGCTTAACCCCACCACAGCAGGGAATAATGGGACACTCCTGTCCCTCATTATTGGATATTGCCAAGAAGGAGGCTAGTGGAGAGTCAGAGCCAGAGCAGATTAGCAGCAATGAAGATGCACCATAGTACGCTTGTGAAACAAGGAGCCCTGGTTGTGTAGTGGTGAAGCCTTGGGCTGTGATCCGCATGGTCTGCAGATTGAAACTGCCAGCAGCTCCGCAGGAGAAACAGTGGGGTTTCTACTCCAATAAACAGTTGGGGGTGGGAGGAGGTCACTATAAGTCAGAAAGGACTCAATGGCATTGAGAGAACCCAAGAAATCCAACATGTGGCATCTGACAAATCTTCAGCCAAGGCCTTTTTAAAGTGTTAAGGAGCAAAGACGTCCACCTGATTTAACCCATGGCATATGTCACTCGCCTTAAAATGCGTGCAAGTAGGAAAATCAATAAGGAATGCTTGAAGAACTGATGCCTGTGACATATGGGGTTGGCAGAGAATATTGAACCTATTGAAAGAACAACGAAATCGGACTTGGAAGAAGTACAACCAGAATGTTCCTTATCAATGAGGATGGTGAGACTTCCTCTTTGCACATGTTTTCAGCAGGAACTTTTCCCTGGAGAAGAACCTCATGCTTGGTAAGGTAGAGGATCAGAGAAAAAGAGGAGTGAATTGAATTGACACATTGTGTGCAACAATAGGCTCAAACTTAGGATTGATGGTGAGGATGGTCTGCAGTGTCACAATCAGTCAGGACCGACTTGACAGTGACTAACAACATCAACAACAAATGCTAGCAAGAAAAGGAAGGCTTGCAGAACTGACTTATAACACTCCATGCCCACCTTCTAAACTTCCAGTCTCACAAAACACGTATGGAATGAATGAGAACATCCATAGAGTCACTGCGCCAGAACTAACGCAGCAGCACTAAACCATAAGCTACCATAGACCAACCAGCTACAGCATCTCTCCGGGAAAAGTCATTTGTAGAGACAAATATGCTGATGATGAAGCTCACATAGTATAAAATTCGAGTGTGTTGCTCACAACATATCTAGCGACAACATTAATGAAAATATGATTATGCTTTTTAATCACATCTCACCTAGATGATTACCTAATTATCATCCCCACAGTCTTTGTAACTTTTAATTTATCCTTATGCATTTTGAAAGAAACAGATAAAGGGAGCCACCTGAACAGAATACTAAAAAAGGAAACAAAAATATTGTCATAAATAAAATAAAAACAATAAAACTTTTACATTTTAGTAGATTGCAAATAAATGACATAAAATAAACACAAAATTATGTTTTCACCTTCTTGAAACTAATGTTATAGGAAATATGTTTTAAGTCACCAATATAGAATTTAGACAAAATTAAGACAAATTTAGACAAAATTAAGAAGTATCCCTAATTAAACCCGGTATGGAATATGTATGGGTGTCAAGCTGTAGGGAGAAAGATTAATTCAGGTATAAACCATTTGGGGCAGGTTAAAAAGGACAAGCTATGCACTTCTCTACCTTCTGTGCATGTGTGTGGGTATGAATATTAAACATCAAGGTATGTGAATATGCAACTCTTCATACTGGGAAAAATCTCTGTATATATTTAGTTCTCCTGATAACTGGTAAAATAATGTAATGAATTATAATCATCCCTTAACTATCTGTTCTCAGGAGCTCTGGTGTGCCATAGTTAAGCACAGGGCTGTTAAACTGAAAGGTTTGTTGTTTAACTATTGGGAGCTCTGCAGGAGAAAGACTTGATGGTCTGTGCCCATAAGGATTACAGCCTAAAGAACCTTATGTGACACTTCTACTCTGACACATGTGGTTCATGTACGTTGAAATCTTCTCAACAGCACCCAACTCCAACAAGAATTTCATTCCCACTCACACTTCCATCAGCCAGATAAACACAAAAGAAATTCTTAATTTTAAAATTAATTTGATATACTTTGATCTACCAAACTCTGATCAACAAGAGAAGAGCCCAGAGGAGTAGTTCTACCTTCAGTATTGTGTCCAAAAGTTAGATTTTTGCAAAGATTGGTATTTGATATTTAAGATCAATGCAGGGAAATAATTGCTGAGATGAAATACTTTAAATACCTATTGACACTCAAAACTAGTTTGCCTTCTGAACTTTCATGACAGAATGAGTCAAACAAGCAAACACAGCAGTGGAAAGTTCTATTGTTGTAAGGGAATGAGGTTTGGGAAAGGGAGAAGCAACCATGTACCCTAACCAAAACTTATAGTGGCATAAATTGCATAAATACCTTGAGCATGCTCAGGGAAACAGCTTCTTAGAAATGATAAATAAGCTCCTGACTTCTATACATATTAGCAAAGTGGTTCCATTTAAGGTGTCTAGTGTTAATAAACAATGTGCCTTGCAGTATCTTGTCTAATAACCTCCTGAATTACCCAAAAGATATGCCCGTTAATGAATGCAGTTATGTGCACACACATATTATTTCTATAAATCCCTCTAATCCATATCTTTTTCACATCTTCCTTCAAAGACCTTCTATCCTTATGATGGAAAGTATTATCTATAAGTAACAACAGAATACTTGTTGTTGCTGTTAGCTGCCAAAAATTGGGCTCTCGACTTATGGAGACCCTATGTACAACAGACTTAAATACTTCCTGGTCCTACTCCATCCTCAAGATCTGTTGTGGGTGGGGCCATTTTGATCCATATGGATATATTTTGGGAACTGAATTGCCAGGCTTTGCTATTTTATTGTAGACTGCAAATTCCCTGAAACCACTTCAATATCACAGCAATTCACAAACTTCCACTAGTCAATCTGTGCGGTTTGAGCATGAGGCTTATTGGTCATGAATGAGCCCAGGACTCCCACATGGAAGGCAATTATTCTACCACTGAACCATTAATGCTCCTAAAACAGTTATTAAACTACTGCCATTGAATGGATTATGCCTTATAGTGAATGCATATAGGGTTTCTGAGACTGTAACTCTTTAGCAGAGCAAATAGCTTCAACTTTTTTCCACAGGACAGATCGTGGTTTGAAACCACTGACCTTGGGATCAGCAGTCCCACACTGACCCACCAGGGCCACCAGGGAGTCTTCGATAGTTATGAGAATAGATATGAGCTGTATGGCTGATCAAAAATATATCCTGATCAAGTTTAAGGTATCAGGATAGGTATTATATACACAGAAATAATTTCTATTGGAAAGAGGTCCCTGAGTCAGATTACAAGCCCTTTGTTGAAACTGCTGTCGTGGATGCCAAAGTAAGGCATTCTACTGCAATTCAGGAAAATACAATTTCCAACATTACACTCAATTCTGGGGGCTTCATATATTCAGTTTCTTAAAGGGCTGCTCCTGATTTGTAGCATCAGATTCACTGGGCAACTTGCTAGAAACACACACCTTTGACCTCACCCCAATCTCACTGAATAAGACACTCTGGAGGTAGGATCTCACAATCAAGATCTGCTGATTCTGGAGCATATTCAAGTTTGTTTGTGACTCACTAACTAATTTTATAGTGTAGGTCCAAATGATCCAAATCTCAGTACATCAATAGGTCCTAGTGGTGCTCAGACTGACCAGTTCCAGGTGTGGCTTTGTTACAGATTAAAAACTAAAAACCTGGAATAAGAGCAAGTAGTTACATCCTTCCCATATGTGTTGAGACCCAGTTGATCCACTATCTAAATGCAGTCATATGAATGAGCCCAGATGAGATAAACACAGTCACCAACCAGGTACATGATAGAAGAATACATAGGTGTTCTTTACATAACTGTTTTGGCGGTGGTTTCCAATGTACCAAATTCTAAAAGATTGAGCCTAAAAAATATGAAGGAAACACCACTGAAATGTTTTTAGGAACGTGAGTGATAGGATAAATTTTAGTTTTTAATGGTCTTTTAAAAACTAAATTTTAAAACTAAAATTTTTTAAAACTTTTAAAAAGTTTTTTTAAAAAACTAAAACTCTTTTAAAAACTAAAACTCTAGCTATAATATCTGGTATGGTAGGGAGAAAAATTTGAAAATTCTTGAGAGAGATACTAGGTCCTGAATCAAAGCTACTAACACCATTTACTCTTAATTCTACTACGTGGGAATAAAGTATTGTTATAACTCTAACTATCTGTGAAATGATGAGATGTGTCCACAATATATCCTGAGGCAGGAAGTAACAGTGTCAACCCATTTTATAAGCTGGTTGAGAAATATGAGGCTACCTTTTGTAAATATTTAGAAATTAAGTACCTGCAGGAGGAGCAGTTCAATATAGCGTCAGTATGAGATGGAGTTAACTCTTTCACAATGAGCTTTGAGTATGAATATGAATGCTACTATGATTTAAAATGTTCTGCCTCCCCACCTAAATCTTGAAAAACACTCTTGTTGGCAGAAATATATCACAATCAGAGAAAGGGAATTGGTTAATGTGTTTGATTTGTTTTCTTTCTCTCAGCCCAACCTATATAGGCTGTACAACCACATACTATATCTGTGAATGCATTGCTTGCATGTGTAACCATAGTTATTTTGACAAGGTTAAATCAGTGAACGTAAAGCAAACTCATCAAGTCGGTTCCAACTCATAAAACACAGTAGAACAGTCTCTCTGGGATCCTGAGACTGCAAATCATTACAGGAGTAGGTAGCCTTGTCTTTCTCCCAAATCAGTGAAACCAGAACAGTATTAAATGATCCCACTTATATGAAATTGGCAAAAGTTTAGAGAATGAAGTGCGTTAATGGTTGTCAGGGGTGGGCAGCCAGGCGTAGAAGGAAAGGGGAACTCAATGCTTAGTGGACCCCGAACTTCTGTTAAGGATAATGGTATACTTTGGGAATGACTGAGGGTGATGGTTGAACAACGTGATGGACATGATTAATGTCACAGATCACATGAAACATTACTAAAATAAAATACTTTAGTTCATATATATTTACCAAAATTTATATATATATATATATAATTTATATATGTATAATTTATATATATACATACAAAATGACTGAATCAGTTATTGTAACAATGGGCAGGGAGGTGAGTGGCAAACAGAGGAATGCTGTCTGGTCTAAAAAAGAGACATGCCATTGTGTGGGGATACAAACCCAAATCAAAACCTAGTACCATCCAGGCATTTTCCTACTCATAGCAACCCTCTGTGGCAGAGTAAAATTACTCTCATCTTAACTGGCCCAGGTTGTCAGGTCTTTCATCCATCAACTGGCTAGTAGTTGGACCCACTGACCTTTTAGTTAGCAGCTGACTACTTAACCACTGCGCCACCAGGGCTCTTTCACAATCAGGTTTTAAGAAACCCATTGGCAATGAGTTAATGTCAACTCATAGCAACCCTTTCTCAAACTAACTGCAGTTAAGTCCCTTCTGACTCCTAGGGGTCCTGTAATACAGAGAGAACTGCCTCTCTGGGTTTCCAAGGATGCAAATCTTTACAGGAGTAGAAAGCCCTTGGAGTGACCTGTGGTTTTAAACTGAAGTGTTTGCAATGATCAGCTCAATGTTTCATTCACTATGCCACCAGGGTTCCTTAACGGCTCTTTGGGATACAATAAACTGCTTCATTGGGTTTGCAAGCCTGTAATCTCTGTGGAAGCAGACATTCACATCTTCCTCCCAGGGAATGACTGGTGGATTGGAATTGGTGACCTTTCATTTAGCATTTGAATACTTTAACCACTGTGCAACCAAAAGTCCCTTTGGAGAGAACTCAAGGTCCTGAAATTCATCAACCTGCATTTTAGTTTCAGGTGTACATCATAACAATAGTGTGACCTTGGCAAAGTTAACCCTCCTTCAAGTCTTCATCCTTTATGTGTGATAAGCATTAACACCAAGATAATACATTTGAAGTATCCCAACCTGAAGAATATTCAAGATATGTTATATGACATCTAATATCAAGAAATATCTCTGGCTATATTTGACATTATATAAGTCATTTCTCCACTTGGGTCCTTAAGTATTCTGTCTATAAAACAAGGATTTTTATAACCTGGCAAATATTATTATTTTTAAGAATTCAAGAATATTCCTACTTTGAGAAATTTTCTTTCAAGGGAGAGTATACTACTTTTTCTCACAGTACTCTGCCAGGTGAGTAAAATGAGAATGAGAGAAACAACTATAATTGCCACATTTCTTTGTAAGCTTTTAAAAATACATCTTCAAAAGCTATATATGGTTTACAGAATTTGTACTATTGACTGTTTCCTTATAATGTGGGGTTTTTTTTGGTTGTATTGTTTTGTTTCAAGAGATCTTTTGTGTTATACATGATTTACTCTCACAAGAAAGGTAATAGCAAATCCTGAAAGTTATAATCAACCAGGGGCTCTTTAGTGATTTTCCTTATCTATTCTTACTGAAATAAAAGTTGGCTGCCTAATCTACAATTCTCTGATTCTATAGAGCTTCTTTTAAAAAGGATAAGTAGTCAGAGATCATTCAAGCCAAAGTCTGAGTCCCTTGTGGTAATAATATGTTGCACCTTTCTATTAAGAGTCCAGTTGCATTAAGCCTCCACTCAAGTACTCCCTCAATGCAAGAACAATTTGTTCTATTAAACTGGCATTCCATGATGCTCACCTTCCTGACATGATCACTGAAGACAAAGCGGGAACATAAGCAAATGTGGTGAAGAAAGCTGATGGTGCCCGGCTATCAAAAGATATAGCGTCTGGGGTCTTAAAGGCTTGAAGATAAACAGGCGGCCATCTAGCTTAGAAGCAACAAAGCCCATATGGAAGAAGCACACCAGCCTGTGTAACCATGAGGTGTCGATAAGATCAGGTATCAAGCATCAAAGAACAAAATCTCATATTGTCATGAATGAGGGGGAGTGCAGACTGGAGACTCAAAACCTATCTGTAGGCAACTGGACATCCCCTTACAGAAGGGTCACAAGGAGGAGACGAATCAGTCATGGTGCAGTATAGCACCAATGAAACACACAACTTTCCTCTAGTTCTTTATTGCTTCCTCACAGCCCCCACTATCATGATCCCAATTCTACCATACAAATCCGGCTAGACCAGAGGATGTACACTGGTACAGATAAGAACTGGAAACACAGGTAATCCAGGACAGATAACCCCCTCAGGACCAATGAGAGTAGCGATACCAGGAGGGGAAGGGGAAGGTGGGGGAGAAGGGGGAGAACTTATCACAATGATTTACATATAACCCCCTCCCTGGGCGATGGACAACATAAAAGTGGGTGACGGGAGACATTGGACAGTGTAAGACATGACAAAATAATAATTTATAAATTATCAAGGGTTCCTGAGGGAGGGGGGAGGAAGGGAGGGTGAAAGTGAGGAGCTGATACCAAGGGCTCAAGTAGAAAGAAAATGTTTGGAGAATGATGATGGCAACAGATGTATAAATATGCTTGACACAATGGATGTATGTATGGATTGTGATGAGAGTTGTATGAATCCCCAATAAAATGATTTTTTTAAAAAGAGTCCAGTTGATCACTCCCTCTTTGGAACTGACCAGTGAAGATCACCTGATTCTCACTTTCCTTGTAATTAAATTTATTAAAGTTACTATGATTTTCTTTTAATCATTTTGTTACTGTATGGAATATCATTTCTGTACATCAAAAAATAGTCACAGTGCAAGACATGATAAAATAATAGTAATTTATAAATTATAAAGGATTCATGAAGAGGGGGTGGGGAGGTTGGGGGGAAAATGAGGAGCTGATACCAAGGGCTCAATTAGAAAGCAAATGTTTTGAGAATGATGATGGCAATAAATGTACAAATGTGCTGGACACAATAGATGTATGTATGGACTGTGATAAGAGTTGTATGAGCCCCCAATAAAATGATTTAATAAGAAAAAAAGAATGAATTCTAACTCAAAAAAAGCATAGTCACCTGGACAGTTTGTGTTAGCTATTTATATGGCAATTTACACTTCTAAGGTCTGAAATTTCTATCACTGCCTTAAATGGCCACAGAAATCCAAGACTGAAGTCAACATGTATTGTTGGGAAAGAATGAAGAGTCATCAGATCTAGAGACAATTATGTAGGAGTATAGGGCTTGGATTGCCCATTTTGGGGAAATATTCATTTACTGTCCATTTGTTCATGAAATCATTGTTCCAGTGTAGATCAGATTGTCTTATTACCCACTTGAACACTTCAGTCCCCTTCTCTCTGCTCTGAAAATATCACTGAAATGATTTATCATAAAGTATAGTCCAAATTAATCAGTATTGGCCTAAAATCATTTTGTATCTTGCTCCAACGTATATGTACTAGCCTTAATTTTTTTATTAAATGATCATTTTATTGGGGACTCTTACAACTCTTATTACAATCCACACATCACTTGTATCAGGCATATTTGTACATGTATTGCCACCCTTCTTTTCTAGACATTTACTTTCTCTTGAGCCCTTGACATCACCTTTTCTTTTTCCCTCCATCTACCCCTCACCCCCCACCCCCTGATCCCTTGGTAGATTATAAATTGTTATTATTTTCATATCTTACACCGACTGCTGTCTCCCTTCCCTCACAGCTTCTGTTGTCCAACCCCCTGATGGAGGAGGGGGTGTGGTTATATGTTGATCATTGTGATCAGTTCCCCCTTCCTCCACTCCTTGCCCCACCTTCCCCCTACCCTTCTGGTTTTGCTACTCACATTCATGTTCCGGAATCCCATGTCTCTTATCTATACCTATGTACATTTTCTGGTCTATTCTGAAGTGAAAGGCAGTACTGGGGTCATTATAGTGGGGGATGAGGAAGCCTCAAGGAACCAGAGACATATTGTGTTTTTCATTGGTGCTATGCTGTCCCCTGGTTGACTCATCCCTTCCCTGTGACTCCTCTGTGGGGGGATATTCCACTGTCTACAGATGGGCTTTGAGTCTATGCTCTGATGCCCCTCATTCTCAATGATATGTTTGTTCCTTGTTTGTTTGTTATGGGTCTTCTGATGCCTGTCACCTGGTCCCTATGACAGCTCATGATCATACCGGCTGGTGTGCTTGTTCCATGTGGGATTGTTGCTTCTCTGCTGGATGGCCACTTGTTTAACTTTAAGCCTTTAAGACCCCTGTGTTTGTCTGGGTACTTTAGAGAAACAAATCCACAGAAACTCATGTAGAAGAGAGAGTTTTTTATAAATGTTAAGTGCACATCAAGAAAACATCCCAACCCAGTGCTGCCCAAGCCCACAAGTCCAACATTAACCCATGTGCCCAACACAAATCCACAAATTTCTCCTCTATCTCACAAAACACACGCAATGATGCTGACTGCAGGAGGAAAGCCAAATCAGTGAATGTGTAAGCATCTCAACACTGGCAGGGGTCTCCGTACAGCTGCTCCAGCACCAGGGCTGCAATGGAGTAGGTCCATGAGGTTTTCCTTGGAGAAGTCTTGCAGGATGTGAACCTTGCCAGCTGAAGCAGGTCCAAGCATCACAAGCAAGAGACCGAAGAACTCAAAAGGCGAGGCTCACTGATCCATTTGTCTTTCCGCCCTTCAATTAACCCCACATGTGTTTATCAGCCAGGTTGGCACAATAAACTTTAGCTATATCAATCCCAGATGTTTCTGGCACCATCTGATTTCTTCACCACATTTGCTTCTGTGCCCATTTTATCTTCAGCGATTGTGCCTGGAGGGTAAGCATCACAGAATGCCAGTTTGTTAGAACAAAGTATTGTTGTATTGAGGGAGGGTATGAGCAGAGGCCTGACATCCATCCACTACCTCAGTGTATTGCCATATAAATATATGTACATAGGCCAGTACGTCTATTTTTATGGACTAATGTGTTTACATATGGACACATGTATGATTATACCTCTATCCATAGCTTTGTTTCCTAGATCCTTCCTGTTTTCTTTTACCTTCCTCCTGCTCACCATCACTCTCGCCCTACTTCTGCCCCTTAGTAATTTTTCTCAGCTAGATTGCTATTGGTCCTACATCCTCATTGTTGTTGATTTAAATTCCCTAGTTGTTCCCCTGACTATGGTGTTGTTTTCTCACTGCACCCTTCCCCTGCCACCTTCTCCCCCCTGTTGCTCCATGGCTATCAGTACCATAGCTTTCTCCTGTAGCTTGTTCCCATGCCTGTCTTATGTAAGTAGGCAAACCACCAATGACATAGACCAAACAAAAAGAAAACAAAAGATTGAGAAAAGTAAAGAAAAAAATATATAATTCCAGGTCTGTGCACTGACCTTTATGACTAGCTCCCCACTGGTCCTGGGGGAATTCTGGGAGCTTCCCCTCCTGGTCTGAAGTCTACTTTGGGGGCTCCTTAAGAGCTTCGTGGCTTGGCTTTGCTCCAGTTGCTTATCTGTTATGATCCCTTCTTGGTTTGCCACTCTGCGGGGGTGGGTGGTGGGTGTGTGTCAGACCACACTACCTCCCCTCAGTGAGTCCCCAGTATTGTCCTCTGTCTCAGTATGCTCCAATAAGGGAAGCAAAATTCCATGAGCTATTGTCGGCCCTACAATCCTCTCTGCTGTGTGGAGGGATATTGTCTACAGAGCTTGGTATGCCAATATGGGGTCTAGACCAAACACCCCTTTCTCATTTTTCTTCTTGGTTTGCTTCTGTGTAGGTTTAGTATTCTTCTTTGTCACACATACTTCTAGGGAGGGGGTCAGTTTGGCCCTGGTTGGGTCTGGCCCTGTAGCCCAAATTTTTCATGCATTCCTCCATGTGATTACACTACCCTTTGGAGACATAACCAATACTCTCCCCTTGGGTGGGTTAGTGCCCTGCTGCTTCAATGCCATCATCTCACTTTTATGCCCCCCCTACTTTTCTCCATTCCCCTTCCCCCTTTTCCCTTCTTTGTGTTGGATTAACATGTATGAACTTTGGTCTGACTTCCACCCAATTGCCTATACCTCAACCTGTATATTGTGAGATAAGTGGCTTTTCTTCTATGCCTACTGTGCTGAGTATTCTTACCTCAGGGGACTCATGTTGTACTTGTCCTTTTGTGATTGGCTGAGTTCGTTTAGCATAATTTCCTCCAAATCTTCCCATGAAACTGAGTGTTTCATGTGATCATCAGTGCTTTTTTTAGTGATGCATAGTACTCCATTGTGTGTATGTGCCAGCGTTTATTAATCCACTCATCTATCAATGAAATTTAACTGGTTTCCAACTTTCTGTGATTGTGAATTGTACTGCATGCAATAAGCATCGGCGCTCCGGCAACTGGTCTTGTTTTATTTTCTTACTTCTTCTGGGTATATGCCCAGTAGAGGGATAGCTGGGTCATAAGGTAGATAAGTTTCCATTTTCTTTAAATATCACTAGATTGCTTTCCATAAAGGATGTACATATCTTTACAACTACAAACAGTGGAGGAGAGTTCCTATCTCGCCACATCCCCTTCAACATTTGATGCTCTATGATTTTCTAATTTGGGTTAATCTCAAGAGTATTAGATGATATCTCATGGTTGTTTTATTTTGCATTTCTCTGATAGCTAATGATCTGGAGCATTTTCTAATATGTTTATTGGTCATACGGGTCTCCTCCCTAGTGAAACTTATTTTCAGTTCTTTTGCTCACTTCCTCAGTGGAGTAACTATTTTCCTCTTTTTTCAGGCCAGGAGGATATTTTAGATTTTAGTAATAAACCCTTTGTCTGTTGTGTCATTGCTAAAAATCCTCTAACAGTCTGTGGCTTGCCTTGTTACCCCTCTTGGTGAAGTCTTTTGACGCACATAAGTGTATTATCCTTAGTAAACTCCACTTGTCAAGTTCATGCTCACCTGTGTGTATACCCTTCCCTATTGCAGTTAGCCTATGTATTCCCTCGGCCAAGGTTCTTAGGTTTGTTCTGTTTCCTTCGTTGATGGCCCTGATGTTTTGGGATTTTACTTCTAGG
The DNA here is from genome assembly GCF_000313985.2 of Echinops telfairi. Taxonomy (NCBI): domain Eukaryota; kingdom Metazoa; phylum Chordata; class Mammalia; order Afrosoricida; family Tenrecidae; genus Echinops; species Echinops telfairi. Next base: position 2,710,353 of record NW_022103917.1, on the reverse strand, counting down.
TGTGTGATCCACCTTGAGTTTGTTCTTATGCATGAGTTGAGGTAAACAATGGAGATCCATTGTTTCCAGCACCACTTGTTAAAGAGGGCACCCACCTCCTACTCGATGCGTTTGGGTACCTTGTCAAAGATCAGTTGTCTATAACTGATGGTTTTAATTCTGGGTTTTCTGTTCTTTTCCATTGGTCTGAGTATCTGTCATTATGACAGTACCATGTTGTTTTGACCACTGTGGCTGTGCCGTAGGTGTTAAAGTCAGGTAAAGTGAGCCCTCCAAATTTGTCTTTGTGCTAGTCAGGGTTAACTAGAGGAACACATTCATAGACATTCATGTGTGTATAAGAAAGAACTTTATATACAAGAGCAATTTAATATTGAGAAAACATCACTTCCCAGTCTAGATCATGTCCATTAGTTAGTATTAGCCCACATGTCCAATACCATTCCATAAATTCCTCTTTAGACTCACAGAGCCATGCAACAATGCCCAAAGCAGGAAGATCACAGGCCAGTGGGTAGACAGTCTTGCGGATCCAGTGGTGTTGTAAGCATCTCAGCACTGACAGGTGTCTCCAGGTGGCTCCTCCAATTCCCAGGACTCTGGCTGCATCAGCATAGCTCTAGCAGGCTTGACGTCAGTAATATCTCGTAGTGAGTGAGTGTGTGTGCTGCCTCCAACGAGCTTTTTATCTCCTTAGTGCCTCTAAATGAGGTAATCACGCTGTGACCTGAATGACTGGCTAAATTCCACCCTTCACTCTTAAGTCTCAAATTGACAACAGAGTATGTAACTACCAAAGACCTTCTTCTTGTGGAGTTATCTACCTATTTTGGGCTTCTTTCCTCTCCATATGAAAGTGGTGGTAAGTTTTTCCAATTCTTTCAGGAAGATTGTTGGTATTTGAATGGGGATATCATTAAACTTATAAAGGGCCTTGGGTTAGATTGTCAACTTTACTACATTAAGTCTTCCAATCCATGAACATGTAATATTCTTCCATTTGTGGAGGTCATTGGTGTTTCCTGTAGTAAGGTCTTATAATTTTCCTTGTATAAGTCTTTTAGTTTTCAGGTTGTTGTTTTTTTTTTTTTGCTTAATTTGCTAGATATTTCTATTTGTTCTTGCCTATTGTGAAGGGTACTGCCTTCTTGATCTCCTCTTCCCTGGTCTATGTATATAGAAAAGCAATAGACTTCTGTTTGTTGATCTTGTATCCTGCCACTTTTCCATATTCCTCTATTGCTGTCAGTACTCCTGTTTGGAGCTTTGGGGATTTTCAATGTACAGAATCATGTCATTTGAAAATAGCGATAGTTTCACCTCCTGCTCTCACAGGTGTATACCTTTAATGTCCTTCTGCTATCTTATGTTATTAACTAGGACAGTGATTCTCAACCTTCCTCTTGCCATGATCCTTTAATACATGTTGTGGTGACCCCCCAACAATAAAATTATTTTCATTGTTACTTAATAACTGTAATTTTGTTACTGTTATGAATCTGGAAACCCCTGTGAAAGGGTTGTTCAATCCCCTAAGGGGTCGTGACCCACAGGTTGAGAATCGCTGATGTGGGACCTCTAGTATGTTAAATAGAAATGGGGACAAGGGGCATCTTTGTCTGGTCCCCATTTTCACTGGGATTTTTTTTTTTCATCTTTTCTCCATTGACTATGATGGTGGCTGTTGGCTTTTCGTAGATAGCCTATATTAACTTGAGGAATTTTCCTTCAATTCCTATCTTCTTGAGTGGCTTAATTAGGAATGGGTGTTGGATATTGCTGAATGCATTTTCTGCATCTATCAATATTACTGTGTGATTCTTATACATTTTCTTATCAATGTGATGTATAATAATGATGGATTTTCAGATGTTATACTATCCCTGCACCCCTGGGATGAATCCCAGCTGATCATGGTGGATGGTATGTTTTATATACTTTTGTATTCTATTAGCCAATATTTTATTAAGAATTTTTGCATCTATGTTCATTAGAGGTATCAGTCTATAGTTCTCTTTTCCTGTGGGATCCTTGCCCTGTTTGGGTACCAAAGTTATACTGGCTTCATAAAATGAGTTTGGAGTTTTCCATCCTTTTCTGTGCTCTGGAATAATTTGGGGAGGATTGGTGTCAGCTCTTCCCTGAATGCTTGGTAGAATTCTCTTCTCCTGCGAAGCTATCTGGCCAGGGAGGATTTTTTGTTGGTAGCTTCTTGATAACCATATCTGTTTCTTCTTTTGCTATGGGTCTATTGAGCTTTTTAAACTCAATCTAGGATGATCCAGGGAGAGATTGTTTTTCCAAGTATTTTTCCATGCCTTCCGTGTTGTGGAATTCATTAGAATACAGACTTTCATACTACTTTGTGATTATCCTTTTAATCTCATTGGGGTCTGTAGTGATTTCCCCTGTTTCATCCCTCATCCTGGCTATTGATGTTTGCTCCTACCTTTCCTTGGTTAGGTTTGGCAGTGGCCTGCCGATTCTGTTGATTCTTTCAAATAAACAACTTTTTGCTGCATTAATCTTTTGCATTGTTCTTTTGTCTTCCCACTGGTATAACTCTGCCCTGATTCTTATTATTTCTCTTCTTTTGCTATTTGACACTTGTTCTGTTGACTCTGTTCTAGTTGCTGGAGGTTTTGTGATAGCATATCAGTCATAAGTCTCTCTTCATTTTGCATATATGTACTTATTGCTACCAAGCTACCTCTGCTAATTGCTTTCACAATATCCCATAAGTTTTGATACGTTGTATTTGCATTCTCATTAGTTTCTAGAAACTTCCTAAACTCCTCTCTAATCTGGGCCAGTACCTTTTCATGTTGCAGAAGATCATTATTCATCCTCCAATTATTTGCTCTTGTTTTTCTGGTCTTCATTTTATTAATCTCCAGCTCTATGGCATAGTGATCCTAGAAGGATGTCTGAGTAATCTCTGTGTGTTTGAATTTACTTAGGTTTGATTTATGTCTCAGCATGTGGTCTACATTTGAAAATGAGCCATGAATGCTTGAAATGAATGTGAATTTTTTCTGTTTGGATAGAAAGCTCTATCTCTATCAGGTCCAGTTGCCTAATGGTAATGCTGAGCTCTGTAACACCCTTACTGAGCTTCTTTCCCAGTGATCTATCTTTCTCTGATAGCAGTGTATTAAAGTCACCTACTATGATTGTTGAATCTGTGATTTCTTTTTTCATCTTTTGAATACTTTGACAAATTTCATGGGTCTCTCATTAGGTGCATATATATTTATTATGTTCACTGGTTCCTGGTTTACTCATCCTTTGAGCATTATATAGTGCCCCTCCTTGTCTCTTTGTATGGTTCAAAGCTTGAGGACAATTTTGTCAGATATTAGGATTGCAACACCTGGTTTTTTTAAGTTGCTGTTTGCCTGGTATATTTTCTGCCAGCTTTTTAATCTTAGTCTATTTTTATGTGAGCAGGGAACAGATTGATGAGTTATGTTTTCTCAGCCAGTCTGCTAGCCTTTGACTTTTGATGTATGAATTGAGACCGTTGACATTCAGAGTTATTATCATGATCTGTGGATTCATTGCAGTCATCTCATGCCTTTTGTGTTGGGTGTTTTCCTATCTCCCTACATATCAGTGTGCTGTGTTTGTGTGTGGGGCTTCATTCTTGCCTTATTTTCCCTCTGATGCAATGTCAACTTGGTAATTGTTATCAGCACATTGACTTCTGGATGGACTTGGGCTATATGGTGATCTCCTGATTGTGCTTCATGAATGTTGGTCTTTTTACCCTAGTGAGTCTGCAAGGATCTTCTGCAGGGTTGCGTGTCTTATGGCATGTTCTTTAAGTTTTTCCTTGTCATGGCAGATGCTTATCTCACCTATCTTAATAGATAATTTGGCAGGGTAGAGGATTTGGGGGCAGGTGCTTTTTCTTTCAGCTTTTAGTAGTTGCTGCTCCAATCTCTCCTCCTCTTCATGGGTCTGCTGATAGGTCTGAGAATATTTTTACCTAAGACCCATTGTATGTGATGGTCTTCCTTTATCATGCTGATCTTAAAATTTTCTCTTTTTCCTCAAAGTTGGATAATTTAACTATTATATACCTTGGAGAGTTCTTCCTGGGGTTTAGTCTAAATGGTGTCCTCTCTGCTTCCTTTATGAGTTCATGATTCTCATTCACTAAGATAGGAAAGTTTGCTTCCAAAAAGTCCCTCGCTAATTTAGCTGTCCACCTCTTCATTGTGTCTTGTTCAGGTAGGTAAATTATTCGAGTATTGTCCCTATTCATAGCATCTGTCATTGATCTCAGGTTTTCTACCACCTCTTTTATTATTTTGTTTGACTGTCTTTCTCATTTGCAGAAGTCTGCCTCATTGTCTTCAAGATCACTGGTATGATTCTCTGCCTCCCCTATTCTGTTCATGAAATCATGATTTTGTGTGTAGCTTCTATTACCTCATCCATTAGCTTCTGACTTTCCCTTTGTTGCGTGGACTTCATCCCCTTTATTGTGGCCTTCAACTCCTCTATTATTGCCTCCTTATTCTACGTTGCTTCCTCCATCTCCTGTTATCCCAAGCAGCCTTATGAAAATTTCTTTTTGTGGCAGATCCACATCTGATTCTTCTATGAGCATCATTGGCTCTTGTCTTTCTTGTTTTTTGTTGGGAGTGTTGTGATATTCTGTTGTATACATGACAATTTCATATAGTTGGTTACCATGTTTCTGGGAAACCAAGGAACCCTGAGCTCTTTCTCTGTGTGAGTAGTAAGGGTGTTTTCAAGGGCTTCCTGTGGCCTGCTGTGGTGGTGGGTTGGGCTTTTGTCTAGACAGGGTGCTGCAGTGATTCTGTGGAAAATGGTGGTGAGGGCCCTCAGAGACTGGAGTGAGACTGGTGACAGTATGTATGTACCTGTGCTGAGTCTTTTTTTTTAAGGCACCTAAAATAAAACCGCAGTGGGGGAGTCCTTGCTGCCATAGGAAGGGGTACTGAGCATAGGTGGGAACAACCCCACTGACATTGGTGCAGCTTCTGGCAGAAAGCCTCCACAGAGTGTAGTTGCCAGGCACTGGTGGGGTCTGATGTCACTGTTGTGGATGTTGCACCATGCTGGCATGGGGCAGGCAGCTGCTGTTGTGGGTTGTGGGAGGGGAGGAACTCCAAGTGCTGCAATATGGCTTGGGGGGGGGGGGGCGCGCACAGTTGGAGGGTGATGCCCATGTTGATGTCTGAGGTAGTGTGGCTGGTATAGGCTGGGGATCCCAGGGGACCAGTTTTCTGATCCCTTGTGTTCTGCAGCTAGGCTAGATGTGGAAGAAGGATGCCTTGTGGACCAAGGATGTACTCTCTGAGCAGCAGGCCAGGAGAGGCTGGGGCAGAGCTGAGGTGCATTGCTGGGGAAGTGGTGGGTACTGTACCCCGTGGGCATAGGAGACACAGCTGCCCCGGGGGTGGGGATGTGTCAGGTAATGGTGCAGAGAACCTTCACCACCGCACGGGCCCTGGGTGGGTGGTGGGAGCAAGCAGAGCTTGGCAGCATAATCGCTGCCACATGGAGAGAGGGGAACCATGAGAGATGGGATTAGCTGCCCTAGGGGAGTGTCTCAGATGGACAGCTGCTGTGTGCTGTTCCAGCCGTGACTGTGGGGACTCAACAAAGCAGCCATCTAGCTCTTGGTGTCGTGATCATGCCAGGGTGTGGGGGAAATTTGGTGGGTAGTGACTGTAGCAGCATGCAGGAGCAGCATGGCCAGCACGGCTGGATTCCGTGGGACCAGGGTTCAGATCTCCAGGTCTCTGGGGCAAGGAAGATGTGAAGGAGGGTCACCTCCTTGACAGAGGAATCACTCCGGGTTGTTGTGTTATTGTTTATTTGTTTTTTCCACTTTCCAGAATCCTCCCATCCTCCTCCTGGAAACCAGGCTCACTGATCGCCCTGGAGCTCCCAGTATGGGATGCTTAGCTGGGGGCCATCTTGCCTCTGCTCCTACTAGCCTTAATTTTTATCACAGTTTGTATGCTCCATCTATACAGAGATTCAAACTATCCAAGTATATAAAATGCCTTTGCATATATTGTTAAATTTGCTTCAAGTGATCCCTATTCTGTTGTTTTCTCCATGATTGCTCTAGTACATTGACTTCACCAACACACTTCCATGCGTTGCTTCTAATATAGCAATCAATTGAAATTATGCTTTCTTATGTATCACTTCGAAGACAAGGATATTCGTGATTTTTTCACCTTTACCACAAGTAACTACTAATGGAATAACAAAAAGAGTAAACATAAACTGTGATTGTTTATAAATGTTATATCAAGCTAGGACTCAGGTTGTATAGGGGGAAGTATCTGGTAGGAACCAATCATGGAAAAAACCCAAATATATATAAAAAATTCAGCTATTAGGTGTGATAGTTAGGTTTTTTGTCAGCATAGCTGGACCAGGCTTCTCAGTATTCCTCATTAGTTGATCCAATATGATGTCTTCAACTCCATGATGGGATTTGGATGTGAGACACCAAGCACTTGTGGGAAGATTAGGGTGAAGTGCACCCTACTTTGGTTGAAACTCCAATGCAATTGGAAGGAAGTTTCCTTGGGGTGTTGCCTATTTTTTCTATTAGTGTATATCCTGGAGAAGCTAGCTTGCTTCATGATTGATCTGGATCCAGCATCTGACAGATTCATCACTGGTTCTTTGGATTTTAGCCAACAACCTGCCATATTGTCTGTTGATTCGGTGAGCCATCAGAACACTCATGTGACCTGCTGGGTTCTGATTGATCCAACTGTGTATCTACCAGTCATGCTCTACCTGCTTCCTGGGATCTACAGGATTCAGACTTGAACCAGACTGGACTTTTGGAATTATCTATTTTTACAACTAGGTGAGCCACTTTCTCTGTGTGGGTGTGTGTTTGTATGTGTGTATCACAATTGTGTGGCCAGGTGGACTAAAGAAACAAATCCAGTGACACTCATATGTGTATAAGAAAGATCTTTATATCGAGAAATAATTATATATCAAGAAAGCATCCTAGCCAAGTTCAACTCAAAAATATAAGACCTGCTTCAAACTCATGCAAGCACATTCAATGATGTGGAATGCCTTAAGATCGCAGACCAGTGGGTGCAGACTTGTGTAGATCCAACATAGGTGGACACATGGCAGGGCTCTGGCAGCAATTGGGGTGGCCAGCAATCAGGAAGGGAAAGACTGAGAAGGAGGTCCTAGGGTCCTCCTTATAAGAAGGTCACCCCCCCCAAGGAGATAGCTCTCTGTTGTCGACATAATTAACAGTTTGGACTACACCCCTACACTTTTATACATCTTCAAATTTATGTAAAATTATCTAACTATCACAACAGTCTTCCTCTTTTTTGCTAACCCTCTACCATGAATGATGCCCTTTTCTAGGGAGTGGACCCTCCTGATAACATGTCCAAAGTAGGTAGATGGAGTCTTTCCATCCTCAATTACAATAATTCTATCAGATTTGTCTGGTTTTCTGGCAGTCCGTGGTATTTTCAACATTCTTTGCCAACATTGTAATTCAAATGTATTAATTCTTCCCTGGCTTCATTATTCATTGTCTAGCTTTCACATACATACAAAGAAATTAAAACATACGGAAGCTAAAGTGACTAAGAAGAAATGGTGAAAGAGCTGCACAGAAAAGCTTGAATTATGAAAAGCACCGAGACCTGGAACTAGAGACCCAACAAGAATCACACCATCAGACTGTCTCAAGGTGATAGATCAGATGAAGAAAATGTCAAGCCTCAATTGCAACATTGAAGGATTCTATAAGCAAAATGTTAAATGACTCAAGAAGCATCAGATTGTTAATAATAGTAAGTTCAATAATCACAGTACCAAAACAGTTGTTTGGCAGTCAACCATTTCAAACATATGATCAAGAAATAACAGTATTGATAAAGAATTCAAGGTGACATGAAAGCATTATCCAACAACAAGTTTTCAAGTATATCCATTGAAATGTTTCAACAAGCTGATGCAGCTCTGTTAGCACTCAAAAGACAATGCCAAGAAATTTGGAAAACAATTACTTGTCTGCATCACTGAAAGAGATACATATTTGTGCCCATTCAAAAGAAAAAATGACCCAACTGGGAAAATATTCATTAATATCACATTTTAGTATATATTATATTAATATAACATTTTAGTAAAGATAATAGTTGCAGCAAATTGAGAGAGAGCTGTCAGTAATTAAAGGCAGATTCAAAAAAGAGCATGGAAGGAGTGATGTCATCGCATCACTGCTGAACTCAGATGAGTCTTGGCAGAAAGCAGAAAATAATAGAAATATTTACTTGTGTTGCACTGACTACTCAAAGGCATAACTGTGTGGATCATAACAAACTATGTATAACAATGTGAAGAATAGGAAGTCCAGAAATTTTAATTGTACTCATGCAGAACCTATACATAAAGCAAGAGGAAATTGTTCAAACAGAACAAAAGGATTCTACATGGGTTAAAATCAAGAAAGGGCTGTGTCAGGCTTGCATCCTTTCCTTATACTTATACGGTCTGAGCTGGAGTCACAGTAACGAACAATCATATGTTTGGATCATTGGGACACAGCGTCTCTGAGCAACTCATGACAATATTCCAGAAGTGTATCATTCACCAAGAGTTTGAGGGACACCCTCAAAGAGATGTTGCACATCCTGTCAAAGGTGGCTCTTTTCCTTATGTGACTCCATTTATCAATTTCTTGCCACTCTAGGATATCTGTGATTTTTTTATACTTTAGCCATGAAAATTTCTCTTTACATATAAATTATTTTCATTTCCCACATGGCAAGTTCCTTTAGGATAACCCTCCTTGAAATTCATTCAGTTTATGCTTCCTATATTTTGAGTGTCACTTCTTGTCAAATGTCTACCTGATTTTGATTTATCTCCAGTACCTTATCATGTGATTTTACACTTTTAATTTTGATTGTCATCTAACAGGCACATTGCAAAAGGAAGCGCAACCTATTGTTCAAACTTATTTAATACCACACACAATATATTTTTCAGAAATATTCTTTTCTTCCTGTGGTGTTTCTTTTGGAGATTTCTCTCTCCCACGTGTGTTAGATTGGGTTCTGTAGAGAAGCAAAAGCAGTGACCCATGTATGTGTTGTATATAGAAAGAGATTTATGTCAAGAAATGATTTACTCAGTTATAGAAATAAGTAAGTTCCATTTGGTTGAAGTCATGCTTCTCCTGGCCAGTGGAAGCTGATGAACTATAAGCAAGATAACTAAGCAGATACAGCAAGGGGCACAGGCTGTTGGATAGAGAGGTCCTAAGTCAGGCAAATTAATCCACCATTGGTAGTTCAGTGATGGTGCTTAGGATCAGCAGGTGACACACAGCAGGCGACTGAAGAATCAGATGCAAGATCCAGCACTGGCAGAAGGTGAAGGGCTAAGGAGAAATAGACCCTATTAGGTCTCTCTCTTTTACAAATAGGCTTATGAAGCCAAGGAAGTGACATGAGGCTGAAATGCAATTGATAGGCTTAGCATTGCCCCTACCCATATCCAGGAGTGTCTAGTTGACATAATCCCTAACCATCGCACAGTACTTATCACTAAATCATGTCCTTTCAATCAAAGAAATACTGATGGATCTATTAGCGTTTTCTCACTTTCGAAATTCTATACTTCACCAGAATCCAATCCTGATGCCACATTCTTCTTTGTGTAGTCCAGCTGCTCTGGTTATTTGCTCAGCACGAAGACTGAATTGGTGTGATAAAGGGATATAACCCTGTAACACACCTTTCCATTTTTATGCACCTCATGGTTGTCACTGAACTATTTTTCCAAAGAAATACTAAAGTTTATCACCTATTTTGGTGGTTGGTAATTTCATGTCAACTTGATAAATAAAAGTCTAGGGGTGGAGTTTGGCCTGTCATTCAGCTTATAAGCTGATGGCCTGGTGGGTATGGCCTTCTCATAAGGAGGGTGCTGGTAAACTCCTCTCTCTCTTGTCTGTTACCTTCCTGTTGGCTAGCCACCCATGACCTGCCAGAGATCTCTGTGCTTCCACCTCCATTGGATTCATAAGACTTTTCACCTACCAGCCTGTGATCCTCCTGAATTTTGCATCATTGCATGTGGCTTTGTGAGTCTGAGGAGGGACTTATGGACTTGAGTTTCACTGAACTGGGATGTTTTCCTGATATACAACAACTTGTTGATATAAAGCTCTCTCTTACACATATATGAGTGTCACTGGATTTGTTTCTGTAGTCAACCTGACCTGATACTTACAACATTTTCTAATTACAAGTATTTGAATAATCCTCCAAAAATAATATTTAAAACTTAGAATATTCAGCTCTATGAGGGGTACTAGAGGATAAAGGAAATCTATGATACATGTTTTCTTGATAAAATAAAGTGGAGGGAAAAAAACACATTGACAAATAACTACAATACATCACTGAAGTAAGCATTCCCATTGGAGACCAAGATTGGACTTTTTGTGTGTGACGTTTTTGTATTGTATAAACTGTTGTTATGGCAACCTGTATAGCCTATGAATGGATTTAATAAAAGAGCTATGGATAAAAGGTGCCATGTTTTTATATTTCCCCTGCAACTGACTGAGGATATCTGTGCTTCTTTTTGACTCTTATACATTTGGATTCTTTTAAAAAGTGATTGGAAAATGACATGTTTTTCTGCTATACATTGTGTTATCAACAACAAGTCCCTGAGGAAAACTCTAATCTGAGGACAAGACAACATTACAGAAGCTCAGTTCAATCACTGGCTTTTCTCAGAAGACTCTGATTGTATATTGATGAATAATTAGCCACTCTGCTCTCAAGTGTACAAAAACATTTAAAGGGCCTCATAGGTGCGCACATCATCACTGCTTGTGACTTTTCTGTCTTAGAAATTGTTTAATACAATGGTTCCAGGCTCAATCACAGTATCACTACTTCACCTGCATGTTGCTCTCTGCAGTCCTGGGAAAAATCCAATCTCCCTCATCAGGATTCTGAAAAGACGTTGAGTTAGTTAATTGTGCCAGCCTGGCCGATAATCACATGTGGGACTAATTGAAAGGCAGAGGGATAAATGGGTGGTGAGCCTCGCCTTTCTAGTTATCGGGTCTCTTGCTTTGTGATGGTCGCACCAGGATGCAGCTGC